>NW_027430966.1:0-12280 GCF_044706935.1 Curcuma longa | reverse complement strand
TGAAATTTGAGTACAAAATAAGGAAATTTCAGTATTAATTATGAAAATTACAGTATAAATCGAGTGAGATTTATTCCTTTGAATGCGCGAAAACCTCACCGCAGTCGACTGAGATTTATTCCCAATCGATTGACCACGAACGGAGACAATTTGGACTCGAATGGAGACGCTCCTCAGTCGACTGCGTGTTTTTCCTCTGCATTCGCGATAATCTCACATCAGTCGACTGAGATTTATTCCGAGTCGACTGACCACGAACAGAGGTAATTTGGACTTGACTGGAGACCCTCCTCAGTCAACTGCGGTCATTTTATCGTGTTTTTAAACCTAAATCGTAAATCGCGGCCGAACTCTAACCACGCAGTGGACTAGGGTTATTTCTCTCTCCCTCCGGTGATTCCTTCTTCCCTTCGACGACCTTTCCTTCTCCAATGCTTTTCTTCCTCTCCTGCGTGTATCCGACGGCAAAGTCTCTCTGTTGCCCTTTCTTTCTCGCCGGTGTGCAGCGGTTTCGCACGCGGTGAGCAAAGGGGGAGAAGAGGAGAGAGGGAAAGGGTAAATTTGTAAAATCATATATTGGAGAGTTGAAACTAAGGTTTGGGGAGGTTTGGGGAGTGTATGCAAAGAAATTCATGGGTGGGGACTGATCACAAAGATAAATTTTCCATTGGGTATTTTTAAACAAGTTCCCCTTATTTTTTTTCTTTTTTGAACCGAATCAAATATTCTCTTCTCTCCTCTCCTCTCCATGGAAAAACAAAACAGCCACCTTGGAAAAATGAAACTCCAAGAAGCTCTCTGTCATTTAGATCATGAGCATGCAGCCGTGAAATTACAATCAACCCAGCCGCGAGCTCGCATCCTTGAATGCCCGCATGCAGTCTAGCCGAGAAATTAAAGCACAGTTGCTGGAAGCTTTTGGAAGCCAAGCAACAGCGAGATCGCGGTCGAGCAGCCGTGATATCGCAGCTAGCTATCCATAAGCTCCCAGGCACAAATGCTCGCGATCTGGCCACAAAATCAGCAATATGGCACTCTATAGAGTTTTTCTTTTTGCCTTTTTTTTTGGCTATGGAGGGGAGAAAAGATTCGGCTCAGTTCAGCAAAAAAAAAAAATGATGCAATAAGTGAAAGTGTATTTTGGGAAATAAGTGCATTCTTTGATAAATATTATTATCAATGTTATATATATATATATATATATTATTATTATTTCAGTTTATGCATAATTTATATTTGTTATAATATATATATATATATATAATTAGTTAGTTAATTAAACTGATATAATTAATTAATATACTAAATTTTCTTTTTATTAATATCTTTATTGCATGAAAGATGGATAATTAAAGTGCAAGATTAAGTGTAATTTGAGTTGGAATCAATTAAGTGCGGCCTATTTAGGATGATTCTAATTAATTCAAGTTGATGTGAACCATGATTGATTAAACTAAAATGTAATTTTAAATTCATTTTAAAATCAAGCCCCGAGCTCGTGACTTTGCCTTACAACAGGCCCGAAACACCTAGCCCCGAGCTCGTGACTTTGTCTTACGACATGCCCGAAACACCTAGTCTCAAGCTCACGACTTTGTCTTATAACAGGCTAGGAGCACCGAACCTCGAGCTCGCGACTTTACCTTACGATAGGTCTGGAACACCGAGTTCCAAGCTCACGACTTTGTCGTATGATAGGCCCGGAACATCGAGTTCCGAGCTCGCAACTTTGCCTTATGACAAACCCAGAATATCGAGCTCCAATTAAGCTCGCGACTTTGTCTTAGATAGGTCTAGAATACCGAGTCCCGAGCTCGCGACTTTGCCTTACGACAGGCCAGGAATACCGAGCCCCGAGCTCGCAACTTTTCCTTATAAAAGGCCTAAAACATCGAGCCCTAAACTCGTGACTTTGCCTTACGACAGGCCTGGAACACTGAACTTTGAGCTCATGACTTTGCCTTACAACAAGTCGGAACACCAAGCTCTAAGCTTGCGACTTTGCCTTACGACAGGCCTGGAACACTGAGCCCCGAGCTCGCGACTTTGCCTTATGACAGGCTCGAAACACCGAACTTTGAGCTCGTGACTTTACCTTACGATAGGCCCGGAACACCGAGCCCTGAGCTCGCGACTTTGCCTTACGATAGACTCGGAACACCGAGCCCTGAGCTCACGACTTTGCCTTACGACAAACCAGAAACACCAAGCCCCAAGTCGCATGGAACACCGAGCTTCGAGCTTGCGACTTTGCCTTATGATACCTCATTAAGGTATCATGACGACAACCCAACATAGTCAATTCAATTGGACTACACCTCTTTCGACTAGACTAATTGGGGATATTTATGATGTTGCGGGGCGATGACACCTCATCAAGGTATCCTGATAACAACTCCGCACAATCTAGTCAGTCATACTACGCCTCCTTCGACTAGACTAATTGGGAATACTTGTAATATGACAGAAATATATTACCCTCACGTGTCATGCGAGATAAAGTTATAAAGTCGGTTCATCTTTAAGATTAGAAAATCCTAAGACTATTTCACTTGAAGAATAAAGAAAATATCTCTAAATATTTCTTAAACAAATATTTTAGAATCTTTCTAAAAAATTGGAACAGATATTTCAAAATATTTCCTAAACGGATGTTAATATTTCGGAGATCAACTCTATAAAAGGTTGCCCATACCTGTGGGCACAAGTACGCACACATCAACCCCAATTTCTCCAAGCCTTTAAACTCCTTCCTCACGTAAAATCCTAACTTGAGCGTCGGAGTAGCTTGTCGAGACCCACTCCCGGTGTCATTCTAACTCTCTTTTTGAGTATTTTTCAGATCTCTACATCTCTCCAGGCGACTATCTTCGAGGAGCGTGCACATCAACAGCTCGTGAACTAGTGGTTTGATCATCCACGGTGTATTAGCCGGAACACTATATATGTTCTACACCTATCTCTTGAATTGCACCATCCATCAGTCAATAAATGCACACACACACACGATGCAACATGATATTTTGAATCAAAAAAACTATAAATTATCACTTTCAAAATGAATATTGTCTATACCAACAACTACAATTAATGATCCATCAACAATCCTAATAGTAGTTTGGCAAGAACAGAGATAATATGAAGAAAAAATACTTGAGTCACCTGTCATATGATCAGAAGCCCCAGAATCAATAATCTAACGGATCGTTGAATGATTACGAAAAGGAGAATTGAGTCTACCAAATTGAATCATGACACTGGAACTGACATTAGAGCTGGAAGACGCATTGAGAGCCATTTAGTTGAAGAATTTACAATATTGTTCAATCTGTTATTTGGTAAAGGGGGCAAGAACACTGGAGATAGTAGCTTTTTTTTTGGCTCGTTTGAGTATGAAATCCACGACATTCATTCCTTTTTCGAGGTTGCCAATTTGCTAGTTTCCAATATATTTCTCAACATTTATCTTTGGTTTGGCTTGATTTGTTGCAATGTTCACACTAAAGACGTTTATTTTGACGTTGCTTTGGTGTGGAATTTTTTTTTAGAAATCAACGTTGAAACATCAGTTGTAATGGATTGTGGTGTTAAAATCTTATCAGCAAGCATGACCATAATGACAAGCTTCTTCCCATTAGATTTCTGCAAAGGTTTCTTCAAGAGATGAGAATGGATCACATGCAACTATACGACCACGTTCCTCATCCAAATTACTATTAAGACCAGCCATAAAATCAAACACATACTCCTTTTCAATATTATAGTGAATTTTGATACTACAATCAACGCATATTGAATCTTCTTCAAAAAATAGATCAAGTTCCTGCCAAAGATCTTGAAGATTGGAGAAGTATTGTGTTATAGAATTTGAACTTTGTTTTAATTCTTTCATCTTCGATCGTAGCTCAAAGATCAAAATACATCTTCCGAGCTACGTCCTGCACCTCCTTGGCCATCTTGAATCAACGATAACAATGACTAATGTTAGGTTCCATGGAATTAATTAGTCAAGCAAGCATGATTGAATTCTCGGCCAGCCATGTTTGGTACGATACGTCGCTTGATGTGGACTGAGAGGAGTTGCTCGTAAGATAATCTAGCTTCCCTCTACCACAGATGACTATCTTTACTGACATTGCAAATAATTATGACCATCCAATTTATGAGTCATAATTTGCAAGGATGAGACATCGCTTCTAGAAAAAGAAGAGACGACAACAAAAGATTTTTCAGTCATAGATTGAATGGGAGAATCCATAGACATCATTGTTGTCTCCGGAGGAGAATAATTGTATATGTTTGTTTATAGAGAGGATCTCGTTCTGATGCCATGAAAAAATTCTCACACCACTTTATTCATAAACTAAGGATACACTTTTATACAATGAGAATTAATAAATAAATAAATAATAAAAAATAATAAATATTTTATCAAAAATAAATTATTCTCAATCAAATTAATTTAATTATATCCTTTTTCACTCGTGATTTATTTGATTGACTCTCTATAAGGAAATATTTAACTAGTTTTTATATCACTCATGATTTGATTGACTCTTGAGGAAATATTTGATTATTTTCTATAGGATTCCTATAACCAAGTTAATACTCAAATGGTAGAATTGCATCAATAAATTATATTTGAGAGGACATGAACCTACATTATTCATAGCTAAAATAGAAAAAAGATGAGGAGCAAGTTTGGTTGGTTTATATCATGTTTGAGCCTATATATCAACCAACAAGCACATCGAGTTCGAGTTCACGTTGGGTGACCAATGATGATATTATGGATCATGGTTGACAAGCCCCATACTAAGTTATGTCATGTTAGATCTAGCATGACATAAAGGAGTTAATCGAGCCTATGTCATGTGCTCGACCCGAATCGATCTTCTTTGACGGCTCTACCTTGAGATAGGGGAGAGCAAAACTATCGTGCATTACTTGATTGAGAATGGATATAATCATAAAAGAAGGGAAGTGAGTTACGTACTAAACATATCAACATATATATCAATCCATAGATTATGCCATAAAATTAATTGATATAAATGATACATCAATATATCAATCTATGTATAGTTTATATATATATATATATATATATATATATATATATAAATATGACAAACTATATCAGCCACTTTATTAACTTTTATTTATAAAAATAGAACAACAATTCATCTAGCCAATTTGAGGAACTTGTCCGACAATGCCATACTCGTCAACCCACACCCACACCCTATCACAACGGAAGTCCGTGATCACAACGTCTCGGCCAATTACCACAATAGTAGCAGCTACGTTCGGATTCTCCTTCTCAATAATAGTCACTGCCTTGTTTCCATTTACTCCTACCAACTCTGGCCATGAATTTTTTCCTACGTATATCGATCATTCATTTCCTCATCAAATCATATTATTATCGTAAAAATATTAAAGTAAATAAAAATGATAGAACAACAAAACATACCGGTGCACTCTGTCATAGCTTCGAGTAAATAATATTTTAGTTAGTTGATGTATATGTGTTGCAAATTTTGATGATATTTATAGATCCTTTAGGGGTGCCTTTTTTTGATTTGTATAAGTTAAGAGAGCCCTAAGGGTTTATCTTTCTTGATGAATTTTCAAACTTCACCGCCTCAAAATTTTGAAAAAAAAAAAAATCATTGGTCAAGGGTTAGCTATTAGCTACATCATCAATATTATCTAAACTCGATTTGTCAAAACTTAAAGTTGGAAAAGAAATAGAATATTAACTTGTAATTCACACTTGAGGTTGTGCTAGGGTTCATCGACAAAGTCACTTGTGCTAGGGTTCATCACTCATCAATCCTCATCGCTAAGGTTCATCACTCATCACTCATCGATACAATGCATTTTATATTTAATTTATAATTTTTTACATAAAATAAATTATTAAAAATGATGTATCTTATATGCTAGTCCTATTTTTAGATTGACATTTAAAATGAAATTTATATCAAATACTTACAAAATATTTATGTGTATTGAAATAAAAATAAATTTATATCTTAATCCTAGGTGACTTTCATTGTCGTACAAGATTGTCCTTAACAGAATTTTCAAACTTGAACAGTTAAAAGTTTTTGAAATTTCATTGCTGAAGCGTGGAGAACAATACCAACCACATCATCGATATCATCTGAAACTCAAATTTTCTCAAACTTTTTTTTGGGTCAAAAAATTCTTTTGAATTCACACTTTTGTTATCAAGTCAGCCTCGTGCGGTCGCACCTCCTCTAGTCGCAGCACACCAACCCCAAACTCAGGTGGTAGTCCAGCCCCAACCCAAACCCAGGTTCCTCCCTCGTTAGTGTTGCTAATTCTCATCGGGAGCAGACGACTGTCCAGGAGGTTGGGTTGTCGGTCAAGAAAAAGAGAATTTACCGGGGGCAAAATACTTGCCTTGCAGAGCATCTAAAGTTTTATGCCATACTTTTAATCCAAGCAACAGGCCAGCAAGTGAGCCAATTGATATATAGTCTGTCTATATGTTAAAGATAATATGTGTTGAGGATGAGGAATCCTCGTAGCAACCAAGGGACTCTGATCTTAATCCTACAGCAGTTGAGTGTAAAAGACTATAAGTGATTCGAGTTACTTGATGCAATGTAACAATGATTGATTGATGTGCTAGAAATGATGCTGTGAACCTCAAGAATGCTACAAGCTATCCATTGGGATCTGAAAATTTTGAAAGAGAAGAGTAACGTTAGATATCCTTAAGTTGATAATTATCAAAACCTCTATCGGAAGTCGGTTGGCATACAAAAGACAAACAACTAGAGATCAGACTGAGGATGAAGCTATCCCCACTAGGATGTCAAAAGAAACAAAGACATATACAAGACTTACGCAAGCAACTGATAAATCTTGTATCCGTAACAAATCAATAAAATAAGACACTGCAAATCCATGCGAGACTACCACCCATTGCAAAGAAAGCTCACTACTTAATCATATAGACATTAACAAGTGAGTTGCTGTTAGTTCACATATAGTTAGGCCAATGTTTTCAAACACCATTCCTAGTTGAGCCGATTAGATCAAATCAAATTGCCCTGTGATAAACCCATATAACTGGTTGACATAATTAGTACAATTTTGACTATTTCAACTCACAACTAAATAGAGTAGTATGTTCAAGCTAATTCATGCACAAACTCAAATGTGAGTTCATAGATGAGAGAACCATCTATCGACCTAACATGATGAATCATCTTTTTACCAAACATAATTCATCCTTGTAACGACCCGACCTCTCATGCTTACTTACAAGGCCGGATTCGTTACTTATATACATACATAAGCTACAGCGGAAGGCTTACTAGGGTGGCAAGAACTACCTAGAATCAAATTTTCCTTTGAAACCTAACTTAATCCGTGTTTTGGGGTTAGAATTGGCACGGCCGTGCTGTTCAGCACGGCCTGGCCGTGTCAGGCACTGGACGTACGGCACGTCCACGCCGAGAGACCACTTGGCACGGCCGTGCTGTTCAGCACGGCCTGGCCGTGTTGGTCTCTGGACGCCGAAGGCTGTCTGGCACGGCCGTGCCGATTGACACGGGCAGGCCGTGTCAGACGCTGGACGCCGACGACTCCAACCACTTCGCAGCAATGTGTGTCCCCCTGCTCTAACATACATCACAGATATAATACTATGTCTAAACATAAATCTTGGCATAGCATGAAGGTTCTATAAGACATTATCATAGTCTAAAACATGTTCGAAATTCATAAATGGTTAACTACCAAGTCAAATTACACAAGTCAAATTAGATCGTAGTTCCAGTTCCTTTAGCCCACACACATCTTTGCTTTTGCATTGATCTTCCAGCCTCCACCAGTTCATCAATCTCTTTTTCCCTTACCTTTATCTGCAGTATAGGGAAAAATAGAATCTGTAAGCTAAAAGCTTAGTAAGAAACATTCTACCTCACTAAAACATGTACGATGCAAATGATTTGAAAACATGCTTCTTGAAAACATATGTGAACAGGAATTACATGGCATGGCATCGCATAAAGCATACACTGAAAACTGAACATAACATGTATCATAAAACTAAACATAACAAGGATCATACTGAGTGCACAATATAGCATGAAATACTGAGGTCTGAGCTAAATTATCTAAACTTAGCCATTCTTGTACCTATATTGTGTTCACCTAGCTAGTCTGTAAACCTGAAACCATATACATACTAGGTGAAATTATTTATATCATGATCTTGCTTTGGGCCCGGCACTGTACCGTGATATAAGCATGCTATGGGCGACTGCGGGAGCCCCTCCCGGGATGACTGAGGGAATCCAACCCTTACTAGGTTATCTGAACCTAGCTTACTAGGTTATCTGAACCTAGGGACCGACTGCGGGAGTCCAGCCCGGGATGACTGCGGGAATCCAACCCGTTGGATCAAAGATCCTGTACAGTGCCAAAAATGTATTTCTTTACTTGTTCGAATTTCTTGTTTTCGTAAGGGTTATCTGAACCCGTGCTAGGTTGTCTGAACCTAGAGGCTACTATGGGAGCCTACCCAATGGACCGTAGTCCCCTATAACTGAAGTAGGACTACGTAGCATGTTCTAAGGTGCTTAAAAGTGTCTAAGACATTTTATCGAACACGTGGCGTGCACTAAGGCACATCCCAATACATGGATTCATACATATCATGTTATCTAACAATCGGAAACATAAAACGGAGCCCTATACTGCAGGTGAGGAGTTTCTTACCTGTTTCGCTAAATTTCCTTACGGTTTAACCTCTAGATTTTCCGGAAACGAGAGTCGTTCGACGATTTGCTTGCGTCGATGAGTTCCTCTCGCGGAGACGAGTGCTCTCGTACTGGAATCTTCGTCGGAGGTTGTCCCGTTGGCCCTTGGTGTTCGGCGTGAAGAGGAGGGAGAGAGAGAGCCGGCGGTTGCAAGGAGGAAGAGGAGAAATTCGTGACTCAATTAATCCCTAATTCCCACTTAAGTTGTCTATTTATATCAAGGGGTAAATAGGTCCCAACTCGTCTATAAATATATTCGGATCTCTTCCCTTTCAGCAGCCGCTGCTGGCACAACTGGTTCCCTCTATTCTGCTTAAATCATAGGTCTCGGGTTCAATTCCCCGCAGACCACTTAAGCGACTTATTTCTTTTTGCTACTTCCGATACTCTAAAAATTCCATAAAAATATGCATAAATTCCAGAAAATTCATATCATATTTCTAGAATTAAATTGAGAATTTTCGGGCGTTACAAAAACTTACATTCTTGTGTTGGAGTATAAACCATAATGGAAAAAGGATCACGGCAATTTATCTGCTTTAAACAAAAGAATCACAAGATGCTTGGCTTTTTAACTTTAGGATTGCACCATTTTTTTTCAAGTCTATGAGCACAGTAGTTGTTAATTTCCTTCGGGTTGGTCATGTTAGAAGTGAGCTTGATGGCTCGATACAACTTGAGGATGCACTCAATAGTTTGGTGACTCAACAATGGGTTGGTTTGCGCGCTTGGCTCCTTGGATCATCATCTTGGAGAGGGATCCATGGCTTGGTAATCCCTCAAATATTGATACAAGTTAGGTGGTTGGTCAAGGCCAGAGTTGATGAGCTCTCTTTTCTTAGTATAATATTGTCTCATCTAGTAGCTTACACTGAAAATTTTGAGACCCTTACAACCATCAAATGTCTCTTAACTTCTATATTTTCTTAACCTCTGTAGTTTGACATTCTATATTGAACGAGATTTAACTAAAGATATAGATATAGATTCTATTATAGATGAATTTTATATTTTAAAATCTCGCAGGGCACAACTTTATTAAATGGTATAGTGTAAATGACTTTATTATTATTATTATATATATATGTGGATAATAATATATAATTCATTATATTAAGTCAAGCCCCCCTTAACTCTAATTTCTGGATCCGTCCCTGTCAACCAAGCTGCAATAGTGCAATCACTTGCACCATGATCAAAGTTTATTGTTTCTCAGTCAAAGTGCTATACGGGTGTTCAGAAACTCAGGTTTCTATGTCCCAAAGTTCATCCATAGGTCAAGGTAGATCCTGAGAAAGTTTGGTGATAGTATTTAGGTACTCTATCCTTGTTCAGTGTTGATCTAGAAAGTGCACAAAAAAATATATAAATAAAATTGTAGTTTTTATCTTCTACTCTAATCTAGCTTTTGGTCCATAGATCTAATTCAAAAGACAGGAGGGAAGGTATCATTGGAAATGACAAAGAATACACAAGTATTAAAAGGCTGACAAAATGAATTGACATAATATACATAGACATTGAATACAAGAAACAAGCATCTTAATTTCTCACGACCTAGAAATGCATGAGCTACGTTAGAAAAGTAATTCCTGTCTTGTTGTTATAGTATCTAATCCAGAATTCCACTCTTGAAACTAACCAATTAAAAAATGGTTTCATAAATCACAGGGGTAATGATTCAAAGACCATCTTGCTGTTAAGATTTCTTCACAAGACAAGCTCCCAAGTAGTTTGTAACTGATGTGGCGGATTTCAATTGCTTCTACGTGACATTTATAGTCAAAAGATAAACTGATGTGTCGAGTTAAAAGTCAATAATTAATAAAAAAAATGAACCTCACCCGAAGATCTATCTTTCCAACGGCTCGGCCATTTGGTCACTTGACCACTCAACCACTCGACCACTCGGTCTCTCGGTCGTTCGATCGCTTGGTCACTTGGCCATCCCGCCCCGCCACTTGGTCACTCAGTCTCTCGGTCGCTTAGTCATTCGGCCTTTTGGTCACTCGACGACTCAACCTCTCGGCCTTTTGCCTATTCGGCCTCTCAACATCTCAATGTCCCAGCTTCTAACGCCACCTTTTGTTTGACTCAGAGGTTATAAATGTTCTTGAAATATGTAATAGCTTAAAAGGGATAAAAAGGAAACAGTTACGAGGTTGTCAGACCTGGTCCCTTGGATACCTACATACCTACGCATAACGTCAGCAGGAATATTCAGTAGTGGTCGTATGACAACTTAATAAAAAGGGGGCAGTTACGAGGTTATCAGACCTGATCCCTCGTATACCTTCATATTTGCGCGTAATGTCAAAAAGAAATGAAGGCAATTAACAGTCGTCAAATCCGGTCCCCTCATACCCTCCATACTGATGCCCCTCGAGTCGACGTGAAGGTGCTTTCCAAATGGGTATATAAACCCTCAAAAGTGAGTATGAGCTTTTTCTAGCTAAGACGACTTTACCAAGAGAAAATGTGTCACAAATCTAGTTGCTCATGGTTGTAAAATCTCCCCGTCCATAAATTTTCTCATTAATCCATGAATTGAATAATGATTATAAAGGAATTTTATTAACAAGTACCCTCTTGTCATTATCTTCACCATTATATCGAGTTTATAGATGTTTGCCATCATCAAATCAACTTAATGTGTTACCCATAATGTCCAAAACAATGTTGAATTTTGCACCAGCAGCTCTCCAACCCTCTTAAAGTAGACACCATTATTTATAATTATTGCAGTATATATTCTACACCTATCTCTTCAATTGCATCATCCATTAGTCAATATATATACAACACACACACACAATGCAATATGATATTCTAAATCAAAAAATTTATAAGTTATCACTTTTAAAATGAATATCGCCTATACCAACAACTACAGTTAATGATCCATCAGCAATCCTAACAGTAGTCTAGCGAGAACAGAGATAATAAGTTGCATCATGTGTGTGTGTGTTATACATATACACACACGATGCAACATGATATTCTGAATCAAAAAATTTATAAATTACCAAAATGAATATCGCCTATACTAACAACTACAGTTAATGATCCACCAACAATTCTAATAGTAGTCTGGCGAGAAAAGAGATAATAAGAAGAAAAAAAGACTTGAGTCATCTATCATATGATCAGAGGCTCCAAAATCAATAATCTAAGGGATCGTGAATGGTTACCAAATTGAGTTATGGAACCCGAACCAACATTAGAGTTGGAAGACACATTGAGGGTCATTTGGTTGAAGAATTTACAATATTGTTCAATCTGTTCTTTGGTAAAGGGGGCAAGAACACTGGAGATAGTAGATTTTTCTTGTCTCGATTGAGTATGAAATCCATAGCATTTATTCCTTTTTTGAGGTTGCCAATTTGCTAGTTTCCCATATATTTCCCAACATTTATCTTTGGTATGGCCTGATCGATTGTAACGTTCACACCAAAGATGTTTATTTTGACGTT
>NW_027430965.1:0-8288 GCF_044706935.1 Curcuma longa | reverse complement strand
AACTTGGCAAATTGAAAATGTGGAGAACCTTTTTGAGAAAAACTTATTCTTTTATTTACTTTTAATAAATTAAAAGGGCTCTTTGCTATTTTTGTGAAATCGATCAGTGAAAACACACAGTGAGTTCCATAGCTAAGTTTACTACTAAGAAAAGACCGAGTAAATCCAAACCGAATGCCTGGAGTTTTATGGGCCACGGCTCGAATCAAGAACCCCCCCTCGGTTCCTGATCTCCTGCTTCGCCCGAGCCACGAGAGTCACAAGTACTGGCCAGTCAAACCGGGGTCCATCTCGTTCCTCAGTCTAAGCGAACCACGTCACACGTGACGCGCACAAACACGAGACGCCAGAACAGGCGATCCATCCCCAGCTCTGCCAAACCCAGCTGTCAACTGTCTCCATGTAATAATCCAAGCGTCGAGCTCAGACCACCCTCTGCTTCTCGCTCCCTCCTCCACCGATGGCGCTCCCCAAGCTTCTCCTCTTCCTCCTCCTCGCCCTCGCCAATGCCGGCGAGCCCCGCGCGGAAGGCACCAGCTCGAGAAGCCTAGTGAGGGACTCGGCCGCCGAGTGGCCTTCCTCCTTCCCGTTCGCCCCTTTCGAGGATAACGACGACGACGACGACGATGACTTCGAGCTCTATGGGGAAGAAGAAACGGAGGAGGAGGAGCTGAGGAGGAAGAGGCGGCGACGGCGGCGGAGTCATCCGGTGTTCCTGCCGCCCCAGGCCCGCTACTTCATCTCCTACGCGGCGCTGTCGGCCAACCGCGTCCCCTGCCCGCCGCGCTCCGGCCGGTCCTACTACACCCACAACTGCCACATGGCGAGGGGACCTGTCCACCCTTACTCCAGGGACTGCGAATCCATTTCCCGCTGCAGGAGGTGATGATCATTGGCCATGGCGGAGAAAGTTCTTGCCACATTCACTACTACTACTACGCTGCTGCTGCTGCTGCTCCACTATTTTAGCTGCACTTCTGTGATGCCATCACTATCTACCATGTTTTTGTGCGTCTACTAGTAAATTATGAAGCCTTGGGGGTTCTGCTAATTTTGTTTACAGTGCTGATTTGATTTCATTGGAGATCCAGAATCTCTAAATTGAAATGCTTGGAGATGATCAAGAACTCATCATGAATATGGCGTTATTAGTCGTTCAATTTAATGCAGCTCATTGCCAAAGGGGCGTGTAATAATGATCCAATGCGTTAGGAACATTTATTTATATTGTGAAAAATAAGGCAAGAAATTGATTTCTGTGATGAAGTAAGATGGAAAATTGAGAAACAAAGGCAGCTCAACAAATTAAGGGCCATATTCATAACACAAGTTCATCTTTACACAAGAGTATATGTTGCTGTAACACTATGTACATGACCACACCAGCTAGCCGAATGCACTTGCAAAGTAACAAATTAGAGAAACCGGTATTACTGTTTCTAATGATACAAAGAACAATGCTCACAAACCATGACACTATATGTTAATGCATTAGTTAAAGTCTATATGAGGATATGGACCTCAGGATCACATTTCCATGGGATCATTTGGGGAATGAGGAGGAGGTTTGGTTGGCTGGTTGTTCGAAGAAACGTGATTTTGAGATGGATTTTGACGTCCATTGCGGGGAGGCAATTGAGGCATCAGAGAATAGTAGTTTGATACAGATTGCTGAAGCCCTCCATTGAAATGATTTCCATTTGCAATTGGAAGTCGTCCGGTTGCTATCTTAAGTCGCTGCACTTCTTCTCTTAAAGTCTCGTTGAGTGCTGTTCAAGAATTGAAAAGAATGGATTAGCAACAAACCATCATGACTCAACCGTAAAATTAGGTAACAGTAATAGTGTAATGGTTCTTTTGTTAGTGTATTAAGAGAATTATGGTCTTCTCCAAGTTAATGTGGCAAAGTTTCATATGGCAACCAACACTTGGATTTGAAATTAAACAAGGACATTGCTCGGCGCCTCGGCATGGACATGGCTGAAAATAAACACAGTTTCCTGGGATATCTATCCATAATTGTGTGATTTAGGTGTAAATAAATAATTCTTTTGCACCAATTTGGACAAGGTAAATGGAGAGAAAACTATGAATTGTTATCAAGAGCAAGAAAGTGCTACTTAGCAAACTTCAATTTACCAGGTAGTGGGTAAGCTAATTTTTGCTGACTCTTTACTGTCAAATCTAGCATGATAGAAAGATAATCCTACAAATAAATGTACAATAAGGACCTAACATGAACTGCAAGTGATGAAGTAAACTTATTAAAGTCCTGAATTACCCTATCTATGAACTTCTCTCTATCTTGCGCAATTGATACTCTTCATACAGGATTGACTTGTAATTACTAGTTCTCTTCAAAATTAATAAATAGTGTAACAAAATTTTCAATACATTCAGGGGATTGGTAGTTCTGACCTTGATTTACTAATGGAAAGAACAGATTGAACAGTGTAGATTAGGAAGCATGGGATAGTTTAAACATACCATCACGAAGCTGAGCTTGTTGTTCGAAAGCCTGCAACCGCAATTTGAGTTCTCTGTTCTCTGCAGTCAAATCTGTAGTATCTCTCTGTATTATTTAAAAGTAGAGATTAAGTCCTTGAGCTCTTTAGAAATGAAAAAAAAAATCCCTTGAGCTCTCAAACATAATGTAGATTCTTGGTGCATGTATTTCATTAAAGAAAAAAATAAATGTTAAAAAGAAATATGTTATCTTTGTTCTCATGGGAAGAACAACTAACGAAATAGTACAAAAACAATACAATCCTCATAGAGATAAGAGTTACAATAGTAGATTCTTTCAAATGGGCATTGTCATGCAGGTGGAATAAACATACAACTTAAACGTGAAAAGGATTATCCTCAACATGCTGTGTGATGAGAAAGTAGAACTGAAGAACGTTAGATCAATACAGAATTGAATTTCATACACTTTTCATTCAATCATGCAATAATATCAATTCTTTATCAGTCTACAAGGTTGGTAAAGTTGCCTGGTCGTAAAGACAGAACTGCGTTTAGAACAATCGAAGAATAATTTATTGACAGTGACCTGTTGAATTGACCACCGAAGCGTTCACATCATAATCTTAAGTACCAAGCACATGACACATTAATTTAAAGAATACAATACATTACTTGACCAATATGATCATTTTTCATATTTAATACCAAACAACTCCAGATAACTTCAGCAATTATATAGCCTTTGATTTCAGTATCAATGTGATTACTTTTCACAAGGTTTGGTTTAAATGTTTAACAATAATCGCATTGGCATTTGGCTTCTTGGACTGCAAGTTAAAAGTACAGTGCCATTCAAAACAGAAATTGAAGTATAACGAAACATTTGTAATACTCATTTAATAAGCAATTTTTCATCTATAAAAGTAAACCAAATTAGCTCTCAAAAGTATCAGTTCTTAATGGTGGAAGTATAATTTACACAAAAGAAATTCAAAGCTTCAATTATTGTCCTACTCCTTATTCATTTTGCCAGAGTCCAACAAAACTAAAAATTGCCTATTTGAAGAAATGGCAAGTAGGCATTCCACCATAAGTAATCATCACTGGTTGTCTAGATCACAATTGTAGTAAAAAAGAAAGTTTACATATCAAACCATGACAAGCTCGCACCTACTGTACACCTCAGAATCATATTTTGAAAACAAAATTATTTGGACAGCCTGAACAACAAAATGATATGATTCATCATGGTGAATCTAAAAATACTCTGTTATTGATGCTCAAGTATGTGCAGTTTGCATATGCTTGCAAAGAGAAGATGGCTAACATGATATTTTAATTTCAGAGGAGACTAAACTAACCTACAGCCTAATCTCCAAATACACTATGAGCAACACTAGTCCAGCTTAACTTTTGAGAAGGAGCCCAAAAAATCATATGCAGATTTCTATACAAAAAAAAGAAAAACCCATTAATTTTGATACCTGGAGAAGTGTGAGCTGTGCAGAAAGAGTGGTTGCCTCAGTCTGAAGCGTTTGCACTTTCCGCTCAAGTTCACACGTGTAACGGACCTTCCTCTCCTTGGAACGGGCAGCAGATTGCCTATTTGCAAGAATCCTGTTGAATTGATATCCCAATGAAATTAGCAACTAGAATATCCGCAAACACGCCAAGGTTTAACAAATAATCATGGATGATAATTCATAGGAAAAAAATTTCTGGCAGAATGCAAAGGGGAAATCAATCAACAGGGAGAAGAGGGAAAATCATGCCTTTTGGCTCTCTTCGGGTCAAGCAGCGCCAGCTCCGCTAGCTTATCGGCCGACATGGCCTTCTTCGCATTATCCGAGAACAGCGAGGTCGAATCCCCCTCCAACGGCGAGATCGAACCGTCCACGGAGCCACTCCGTCGGTGGTGCCCTCTCCTTCCCGGCCCGACACCACCCTCTCCGGCGTGGAGCCCTATCCCCTCGAAGAGAGCACTGTCCATCGAAAGGTTCCGGAGGTGGGACCCCGGGACGGGCCTGCTCGCCACCAGCGGATCTGACAACTGAGGCTCGGCCAGGAGCGGCGCAGATATGGCACCGGACGCATTGTCGTCGGAGAGCGAGGGGAAGTCCATATCCGAGATGCTGAAGTCGGGGTCGTTGTCGAAGAGGAAGTCGTCCGGGAGGCGGATGAAGGTCTCGGAGTGAGCCCGGCGGTGCCCGGAGGCGCCGCTTCTGCCACTCGGCGGCGGGATCTGCCCGAACCGGTTGTGGGCGCCGGCGGGCGGCCCTCCGCCCGGCTCCATCGCTGGCGTGGACGGAGGAGTTGGATGAGAGGCGGCGTGATCAATCAATCATGCGCAGCAGTCCCAATTAAGAGCGTGTCCAGTGTGTGTGGCTGTGGGAGATGGACCACCTGTCCAACCTAACCGCACGTTACTGCAACAGCACGTCAGCACCTTTGAGCGAGTGCAAATACACCAAAATAATAATAATAAATAAATAACTATAATAATTTTTAAAAATTCTTTTACTCTTAAATGGATTGATTTGCATTACTCTTCTATGTACATTTTATGATGTTATTAATATAGTACCCTATAATATAGTTGAGTTGGTTACAATGATCCCCGGGGCCATGATGCGACAGTAGGACATCTAGGTTGTCACTCAGGTACCCGGTTCGATCCCCAGCTACGGCGTATTTGTAAGAATTTTCCTTCAAATGGGGATCACAATCAAAGGATACTGGGCATCTGGGTTGGCCGCTGCGTGCGCTTCCCGATTTATCCTGGTGACCGGTGGGAAACTTCTGTGGAGTCGGGCCGGTCACCTCCAGGGATTAAGTCAATACGACTAACTGGGATTATCATTTTCGCCCCCGGAGCATAGCTGAGTTGGTTACGACGCAGCAAAGTTGCAGAAGAGGACAAGGGTTCGAATCCTGACGAAGCCAGGCAATATCCTCCTGCATCGTGACCAACTGCAGTTTCTCGATTTACCTCCTCATAAATGGTCGTGGGGCCGATCGTGGGGCCGATCGTGTGGGACCGCTAAGGTGGCAAATTCCACTTTTTTTAGTTGCAGAAAAGTTAGTTACAATGAAATAGAATTATTGAACTAGATAAGGATAGAATTATTGAACTAGATAAGGATTAAATCTCAGCGAAGTTGAGGCAATGTTCTCTTCCGTCATGGACAATTATAATTTTTTTTATTTATCTCTTTATAAATAATCGTGAGATTGATCATATAAAATTATTGAGACGACGAAATTTACTTTCTAATGAAAGATTTATTAATATGTTCTTACAAATTTTTTTATTTAGAAAAAGGTTTAAGTTACCTGTGGATAACCGACCCACCAATGATGATCAAAGTTGACTTCAACGGTCCTTAGTTAAATGCCATTCATTAATATATGAAAAACAAAGATGACCTACACGATGTTAAGGTATTACAAAATGCATGTGATTCTCAGAAGGCACTCCAAACATGGATGATTGATGTGGCGGGGATAAGTAACCTCCAAATGTCATCGTCAAGTTTGTCAAAAGTCAAACTGAATTATAAATCAAAGAGAAAAAAAGAAGATTGACTCCGAATAAGACGAACTTGAGGCAGGCCAATCGGAGCCCTGAGGTGTCGACGTGCTAAGTCAAGACATGCTCCAGTACACCGAGGCAAGTTTAACAGGCAATCAACTTCTTCAGCTTGGCTCCCCTCGACTTCTTCAGCTTGATCGAGCTCGACTCCTCCTGACTCCTTCAATTCGGCCACGTCTAGCTCCTTCAGCTCAGCCAAGCCCAACTCTTTCAACTCAGCACATTCCAGATACCTTTGGATGCGGTCACTAGCCTCCCTCCGTTTTTCTTGCTAGAGTATTATAGAAAAGAGAGCCCACTGTTGTAATTGCAAGTAAGATAATTCTTAAGTGTATCCCTGCATGTGTTATGCTTGCTTATATTTTTACTAAGTCATTAACTAAAAAGTCATTTCAAGAATATGTGAAGTCTATGGAACTTCGTAGAATGTAACATATTATAAAAATAAATAAATATATGAAATGTCATGATATTAATTATCAGTGTATATATCTTTTGTTATATTTGGATAATGTCTCGATGAGTATGTTTGCAAGTTGAGATTGATTTTCTCGGATGAATAATTATCTCTATTTGTTAAGTGTAAATAGAGTAAGACCATTGTTTATAGTTGATGAGTTAAGGTTTTATTAATTTTTAATCGATTTATTTTTGGGCTTTTACATGGAAATAAATTATAAAATGAATCGATTCATTCATATTTGTCCTATATTGCATAATCTGAGGTTTGATATAATTTTTATGATTTAATGGTGAATTTTGGCATTAATTTGGTGTTAATTGATTTTAGGGTTCAAATCGGACTCGACTCGAGCTCAACCGCGGTCAAATCAAGTCAAATTTGTCAAACCGATCAAGCCAACACGGAGGACATGACTCAGATTGAGCCTGATCAAAATTTCGCAAATTTTTGGAAACCCTAAGAAGCCCTAAAGCTCAGATCAAGTCTGGCCGTCGGATTCAAAATCAATGACTCAGATTGATCAATTAATCAGCTGATTAAAACCCGAACTTACCCGATGAACAGTGCCGCCGCACTGTGCTTCGTCCCCGCGAGAAGATTTCTGCCGCGCGACGTAAGTGTAGGCGTGCCCACATCCACCCAATCCGATTCCTTCGTGCTGCTGGATCCTCGAGGAAGCTAGGACCGCTGAGTTGGACGGAAATAGGCGGCTGGAAGCTAGCGACGGCGAGGGTTTCTCCGCCGCTGGATTCCCCTGTTCGCTGCAATCCCGGCGAGCTACGGCATCTTCAGCAACCGAAATTGGACGAGGGGTTCTCTGAAGGTTTCGGAGCAAGCTTGAGGGGTCATAGACTTCACCGGCGCGAGGAGAGGTGTACCATTCCAGTTTGCAACGCTGAATTCGACTCAAACACCGGCTGCTGTCGAACTGAAGAGGGTTTCTTCGGGTTTTCAGCACCGCGGACGCGAGCAACAGTCTGGCGATTGTGTTCAAGCTTCTAAAAGGATTTTCGAGGCCACATTGTGGATTTTGGCAGTTTGTTTGACACCAAGCTGGGAGGCACGGGGAAGAAGAAGCAGGGGATGTGTTTCTGAACATTTTGCTTCTGTTTCATTGCTAAATTTTGATTTCCGATTGCTGTTTTTCAGATTCCAAGCTTTGTTCATCGCTTTCCTTAGCAACTCTATGGATTTGGTTTATTTAATTGGCACTTAATGTTTCTTTGAATTCTAATCTAGTTGTAGTTTGTCAATTTTTTTCAATTCTCAGCTTGTAGCAAAAGAAACCGAAGTCTGAAATTCTTTGGCACTGTTCCGTGCCAAAGAATTGAGGTTCTTGCTGGTTGATTGGCTACAGGAATTCATGTTTTCATAGCTTATTACATTTGATTAGTTAAGTTTAGTTCATATAGTTGTTTCTATCCTAATTTACTACCACATTAGTTAGGATTTGAAACTCTAGGGTCCATGCTTGATAAGATTAGGCTTTATTTCATTTCATTTTTGTTTGTGGCATGTTGAGCCATTTTCCGAGCCAACCTCTTGAGAATGTATCAACTTTAGTTTAGCTAGGTTAAGAGTCCCAAATGCATTCTAGGATTCGGCCATCAAGCCCCATTGAATTGCAACTTAGGTTTATTTGACACTTTAGTTTAACTCATCATAATTAGTTAGCAACTTGCATTGTCTCATTACTTGCCCATTTTAAATTTTCATTTCATTTGAAAACCCCCCAAAAACCTCCATTTTCATTGAAAACCCAAA
>NW_027430964.1:0-105819 GCF_044706935.1 Curcuma longa | reverse complement strand
TGTAGGACCGGAAATACGCTAGAGGGGGGGGGGGTGAATAGCGTATTTTAGCGCTTTTCGAAGTTCGATAAAATTCTGCGTGCGGAAGCGTAAGCGAAAATTCGATTTGCAAGTATAAAGAGATTGTGCAGAAAATAAAAGACTCGGTTGTTTTTTACTTGGTTCACAGCGATACGCTGCTACTCCAAGGCCCACGGTCTTTGACCGTTTACTTTGGGCAATCCACTAGAATACTTGCTCCTGGCGGTAGCAAGTATGTCGAAATACGATTACAGAAAGCTCGATTACAGTTAAAAGATTAGAATGATAGTACAGTCTTTGTTTACCACTTTTCGCGCTTCCCGGAAGATGATTTCGGCGTCTCGGTGCTCGTCGAAGTAGCTTGATGTAGTCTCGGCACCAGCGTCGAAGATCGGATGCTAAATGGACACGAGGAAAGCGTTTGAGCGTGAAAGCAATTGATGATTCGAGAGCTGCTCGCGTCTGCCTTATATAGGCACCCTGAGTCGACTCAGATAGGCATCTGGGTCGACTCCAGCCGACGTGGCGGATAGAAGTCTATCGCCTTCGCTGCTTATCCCTCCTGAGTCGACTCCAGTCTGGTTCTGAGTCGACTCCAGTCGCGGTGGCGGCGGAGACGATAAAATCTTGACCTGAGTCGACTCAGATCGCCGTCTGAGTCGACTCCAGCTTTGCTGGCGGCGACTTTTGACTCGCTGACTTCCGGTTCTGTGCTGATTGGGCTGGAGTCGACTCCAGAACTCATCTGAGTCGACTCCAGACCCGAAAACTTGAATTTTCGGCCGGAGTTTCACTTTTTCAAGCTCTTCTTTCCTGCAAATTAAGTTAGCTCGAAATACATAGTAATTTAACAAACCGGTCAGCTTACCGAACCGATTTCGAGTCTTAACTTCGGATCTCCGGTGAGATCCTGGGTTAGACCGGCGCCTACTGTCCCTCGTAGGAACGCGTTCTCACCCACTCCCCTCGGGAGAATTTACCTGATGCCAACCAAGTCCTCCTGACCTGTTGGACTTTTGCTCGGCTCTGTCGTTGCCCCCCAGGACTTACTTGGTCCTCCTGACCCAAGTCCATTTCATCCGCAACTACCCAAGTCCGGATCTTGCCTGGTGCACGTTGACTTTGCCAAGTCTTCCTGCCTAGACTTACTAGGACTTTGACCTGTTTCTCTGCAATCTTACTTCAACGCAGTTAGCCAAACCACATACTTAACTTGATCCTAGTTCCATATTGTTTGTATGCATGTGCTGAATGTAGTAATGATGTATATGCTTGATGCAAGCTGCATGTGCACCTTTGCTAAAGGAATGTGTTGTGACGAAAGGTTTTGTGAGTAGGAAAGGGACTTACTAAGCCTTGTGCATATATATTGCAGATTCCAGTAGTCACTAAACAAGGGAAGCAGCAGTGATGATGTGATGTGTGTGGTGGTGGTGACATGGCATAAGTTGGTAAATTATTAAACATGACTTTTATCTATGCATGTTGAATGTCTAGACATTTTCTGTTTGGATAAGGAATATTGCTAAGTAGTAATTGACTAGACAATGCATGCACCTTTAGTTTCATTTGCAAATCATATATGAATTCCTTGCCATGATTGTATGTAACTGCAAAGTTTTAAGGATATTCGTATGTGATCTCTTATGAAATAAATGAAAAAGAGTAACTGTAGCTCCGTCATGGGCCCTATGTAAGGGCGGGCGTTACATCTTCTTTGTCCACCCCCGAGTCCTCTTCGCATAACCGAGTGGCAGGACGAACTCCTGATTCCGCCTTGACTGAGCGGCTACAAGTCGGACACCGCCTACTCAATGGCGTCACAGGTGCTGGATGGCTTGAAATTTCACGTCGAGCGGCTAATAGGCGAGGAGGGTCTTCTGTTTCGGGCGGGTCTGAGCCCGATTGCTGCGGAGCTGTCTCAGCCGCTTGGTAAGATAGTGTGGTTGCCTTAGTTCGTTAATGTCTAATTTCATGTGTGTCTCAGCTTTTTGCAGAGGATCCCTGGATGGCGGCTTCACTGAACAAGTTTATAAAGTGGGACCGCGCTTCTTTTAAGAGGTTGGCGACTCCCAGCCCTTCTGAAGGGACTCCAGCAGTAGCCGCTTCAACCGGCAGTCAGTCGGCAGCGGCGGGGTCCGAGACGAGGTCCCATTCGGCCACGCCCTCCAGCCGAGCCGCGAAGCGGCCCTTGATGGAAGAGCCTCGCGAGAAGGCTTCCAAGGCTAAGAGGCTTCGAGCGGAGGAGCCACGCGAGAAGGCCCTTAAGGCCAAGAAGTCCCGAGCTGAGGATCCCTACGAGAAGGCCCCTAAGGCCAAGGCACTGACCATCAACAAGCCCACCGATGAACCAGCGTCTCGGCAGCGTCCTCCAGTGATTGAAGAGGGCAAGTTGAAGCAGAAAGCTCGTCCTGAACCGCCAGCCAAGCCTAAGCAGAAGAAGAAGAAGCCCAGTCCCGCGAAGGCGCCGAAGAGTACACCCGGAACCGAGTCGAGTCGCCAAGCGGAGCAACGAGTGGCGAGGCGAGTGACTTCAGAGGCCGCGACACCAGCTATCCTACCGAAGGCATCGACTGTGGACCCAGTCAAGGAGTCCATGGACGGATCTCCTAGGGCCTTGGCCACGAGGCCAACTGCGCCTGATGCAGCATCGAGGGGAGAGCAAGTCCCTGATTCGGTAGCGCCATCTACCGAATCCACGACTGTCCCGGCTACGACTACGGGGGGAGGCCTACCAGAGATGGCGGCAGTGCAGTCACCGCGAATGGTGGAATCAGTGGTTGTCCAACTAACCGAGCAGCCAGCGGAGTTACCGGCGAGTTCATCTGCGGAGGGGGTTGTGGGGCCTTCGACCAAGAAGGAAACAGAGGCCGAAGGGACTGCAATTACCGAACCAGCAATGACGTTGCCCACAGTTGTAGGGACGACGCAGGTAGCCAATCCGAGGTCCATATCCTCAGCGCCGGCAGAAGTCCCGCAAGGCACAAGAAGGGAGACGGCTCCTTCAGTGAGGGTCGTCTCCTCATCTACGGCTATGCCATCTTCCGCGACGCGACCCCCTCTACTTCCCCTCCCCGTCTTTCCTCCGAGCGCAACGGGAATTTTCCCAGGAGGAGTATTCCCGCCTCAGGACACCCGCACTCCCTCCGTCCCAATAGACGCCTCTTTCACGCGAGGAGAAATCAACAGCGTTATTGACCTAGTGAGGTCAATCAGAGGTCCCTCCCATTATTCATCCCTGGTGCTATCGGACTTAACCAGCCGCGGCATTTACTCCATAGTCCGGGTAAGCTCTATTCCTTACCTCCTATGTGTCCTCGGTATTAGTTGCATCGTTGACTGATATCGGTTGGTGGTGCAGGTCTTATGTGAGACTCTGGAGGTTCATAACCGCCTGCCTCAAATTTGCCTCCAATTCCAATCTTTGGAAGGGCAAGTGGCGGAGCTGAGAGCCCGAGAGTCTGCGCATATCAGAGAGCTCCAGACGGCGCAGAGTGCCGCGACTCGGCACCAGCATGAGGCTAGTCTAGCCCTGGCTAGGCAACAGACGGCTGAGGATAGGGCCGACAACTTAGAGCACGAACTGCAGGAGGGCCTATCTCAGGTACAAGATCTCAAGGAGGAGCTGCAGCAGAAGGAAGAGCAGCTCTCCAAGGTAGAGGAACGACTCGTCAAACAGGACGATGAGCTATACTACTTGGAGGAGCAGCTAGAACAACAACAAGCCGATTTGGACTTTGTCTATGATAAGTCCGACAGCCGGCAAGCGCAGGTCGAGACACTGGAGGCCGAAACAGCGGAGCTAAAGAAACAAGTGGCCGAGCTGACCGAAGCGGCCAGAGTAGTCGAAGGCGTTTCGACCGAAGCGCGCAACGAGCTTGCCGCTTACAAAGTCAGCGAGGAGGATCGGGTCGAAGCGGCCAAGGAGGCCTGGCTGAAGTCCAAGGAGTTCACTGACCAGTTTTTGGAGCGGACTGCTAATATGCTTCAGTCCGGTTTTGAGGGTGCACTGAGGCAGCTTCAGGCGGCGGGCGTGGTTATCCCGGGTGAAGTCCTTCGACCAGCTAGACCCGTAGAGGGTATGGAAAGAGCTGCCCGCCTCTGCCCGGACTGCTTCTGAAGTCGTAAAGAAGCCTCCGGCTGGCAAAGGGAAGGGGAAGAAAAAGTAAATGTATTCGGCTCCGGCCTTCTTGCTGTAATCTTTTGATATATTAATGAGAATTTTATTGGTACTCTTTTTATTTTTCTGTTTCTTTGGGAATTTTTCGTCGGGTTTCATGCGTCGTGCACCTAGTCCGAATTGAAGAGGTAGAAAGGTCGACTCGGGGAAAAAATGAAACTTAGATTGAGAGGGGGTCTCCCGGGAACTAAGTCTTTTTCCTAGCGTGGTGAAGGGGCGAGGTCCGAAGCCGTGTGCCTTGGTCATTTGGGTTTGGCTATGCTTGATCAAGTGAGGCCTGCTAACAAGTGGTGAACGAGTTGTCCGCCAAGCTCAACGGGTGGCCGAATGCAGTCTGTTCCCGAATCGCTCGTCGGGATCGCCGAGTTGGTATAGCACTTGGCGGGCGGGGAAGCCTAAGGTAGAGTAACTCCTTGTCCCTGAATAATCCAATGTCCGGGGAACCATACCTTTGTAGGCTTCATTATCCTCAAACGGAGGAGGTATAGCTGCAGGTGAGGCTGGACCCTCGGAGCTTGGTGCATACTTGCCTTCGAGTCTAGATAGCGAGGACCCAGGAGCAAATGGTCGTATGCTCCATCCATGCCTTTGTCCAAGTCGATGGAGGTTGAGCCCTGAAGAGGGCGTTTGTCGAGGGAGTAGGTCTGAGACCTAAGTAGTGTTGATGGAGTAGGTCCGAGACCTAAGTAACGTCGATGGAGTAGGTCCGAGACCTAATTATTGTCGATGGAGTAGGCCCGAGACCTAATTATTATCGATGGAGTAGGTCCGAAACCTAATTATTATCGATGGAGTAGGTTCGAGACCTAAGTAATGTCGATGGAGTAGGTCGATGGAGTAGGTCCGAGACCTAATTATTATCGATGGAGTAGGTCCGAGACCTAATTATTGTCGATGGAGTAGGTCCGAGACCTAAGTAATGTCAATGGAGTAGGTCCGAGACCTAATTATTGTCGATGGAGTAGGTCCGAGGAGGCCGTCATCAAGTTCCTCGTCCTTCGAGCTGGTTCCTCGCCGAGAGAGATAGCGAGGCGTATCTGTCCCAAGGGGCGAACTTCGTTCCCTGTGAAGCTGTATAAGGAAGTGGCCATCAGCTCCAGGTCAGTCACATCAATTTGCATCTGATCAAAGGCTGTCTTGAAGATGATGTTGACGAAACTACCAGTGTCGACAAACACTCGGGATATATCATAGTTGGCGATGGTGGCCCTTATGACCAGCGCATCGTCATGAGGAGTTTCTACTCCCTCCAAATCTTGTGGTCCAAAATCGATGATGGGCCCATCTCCTCGACTTCCTCCAGCCACCCCGCAGACTTCCAACTGGCAGCTGTGGGCCTTCCTGGCTCGGTTGGAGTCTCCATCTGTAGCGCCCCACGTAATCATGAGGATATTGCCTCGGGGGGCGTTATCTTGATTGCCGGCTCGAGGATCATGGGGGTCGGATCCCTGACCGCGATCCCCCTCATTCTGCATTGGGGGAGTGAGTTCTCTCGGAGACCGGTGGCGCTTGTAGGCGGCCCGAGGAGAGAGTGGCGGAGGTTGAGGAGCGGCCTGAGTGTGGGTCTCCCGCCGGGGTTGGGGGCAGGTGTCGCCCTCCCCGAGCGCTGTTCTTCTCACTCCCAGAGGACCCGGGCATACTGATGGCAATCCCGCGTATCGTGAGTCCGCGATCGATGATACGCACAGAAACGGGGCAGCCATCGTGAAGGCCCCGACGGTTGAGTGGGTCGGGAATCCACTGCTTGTATGGCACGAGGGCCACCTGCTGGTTTAATTGGATGCTCCGGCTCCGGTCTCCTGAGTGGTTGAGGCGGATGGCGGTGTTCACTTCAAACGGCCGGAGTAAGCTGTCGAGTCGGACCACCGTGGGAGGAAGTGTCGGAGTTTATGCGCCGAGCCGACTGAGCTTCTTCCACTTGTATGTACTTGTCGGCTCGGGTCAGCAGCATGTCGAAATTCTCGGGAGGATTCTTGATGAGAGATCGGAAGAAGTCTCCCTCTATCAATCCCTGGGAAAAGGCACTGACGAGGACCTCTGATGGAGCGGCCAGGACTTCCTACGCCCCCTGATTGAATCTGCGCACGTACTCCTTGAGTGACTCCTTGGATTTCTGTTTGATGGAAAAAAGGTCCATCACTGTCTTTCGGTAAGCTCGGCTGGTGGCGAAGTGCCTTAGAAAGGAGCTTCGGAAATCATTGAAAGAGCATATGGATGCGGGCGGCAGATGATTGAACCAGCGGACCGCCGCGCCGGCCAAGGTGGTGAGAAAAACTCGGCATTTGATGGCATCTGTGTACTGATGTAACATGGCGGCATTCTCAAATTTCCCCAAATGGTCTTCCGGATCAGTCGCTCCGGTGTAATCCACAAGCTGAGGGGCGCGAAAGTGACGCGGGAGTTCCTCTTCTAAAATCCACTGGGCAAAAGGAGATATGTGGGAGTTACTGCCTTCTCCTGAACATGGGCCCTTTCCCCGTGCGAGATGACGAGGTGGAGTTCTAGCCGCTGCAGATTCTACGGACATCCCACCGTAGTCTTCAAAAATATAGGGCTGGGCTTGACCTTGGGCCTGATGGGCCAGAGCCTGGCAGGCTTGGGCCTGATAGACTTGAGTCTGGTAGGCTTGGGCCTGATGGGCTTGAGTCTGGGGGGCTGAAGCTGGAGGGGCTTGGGCCTGATGGGCCGGAGCCTAGCAGGCTTGGGCCTGATGGACTTGAGTGTGGTAGGCTTGGACCTGATGGGCTCGAGTCTGGGGGCTGGAGCTAGAGGGGCTTGGGCCTGATGGGCCTGAGCCTGGTGGGCCTCTACGGGCTCAAACAATCGGCGTGCTAGGGTTGGCGCCGGTGTCGGTGGGGCTTCACCGGAGAAAGAGCGAGGTCTTGAGGGGGTAGCTGGTACCTGTGATTGTTGCCTGGAGACTGCTAGGACGGCGGCGGCCACCACCCTATCAAAATTTTCCTGCGTTATGGTGAGAATGCGAGGTTGAGGAGGTTCGTCCGTCGGCATCTCAAATCCGGGCTAGAAACCTTCCCACAGACGGCGCCAAATTATGTTCCGGTTGAGAGCTTCTTCTGGACACGTCACCGGACCTTCCTTGCCGTGAGAATGGAACAGTGGAGGGAGCTAAGGACGACGGGAATTTCTGGGTCTTCTGGAGCTTCGTCGGAGCTGGCGGGGAACAGGAAAAGCTTCAGGGACTCAGGGACCTGCGCACACAAAGAATGTTAGTGGGAAGGCCAGGGGTTGCTCTGGCGCGACCACTCCGACGCTCAAGTCAGGGACGGTGGGAGGAAGAAGATGAACAGTGAAAGAAGAGCTTGAGCAGAAGTTGAGAGAGGTCGAGAGAGTTACCTGCTGCAGGGAGTGGTCGTTTTAAGGAGGAGATGAACGTGTATACCTGTCACGTCATCATTTAAGGAACGTCCCATCATGATTAATGAGATGGCAGGAACAATCGAGTTCCCTGTCCCATCGCCGGTAAAGTGTTATCTTGTCACCATCCGTGCAGGCGACGGGGAGATAGTCTTAATAAATGGGGGCGTGGGCCTGTCAAAAATGATGGGATGTACCAGGGCACTGTAGGGTGGTTCGTTGATTCGTCTTGGTAAAGGAGGCGTGAGGCGAAGGCCTTCAGCGTTGAAATGTTGCGGAAGCTAAGTAAGAAAGGAGCCATACGATCGATTCGGCCAGAGGGACACCGCATAAGCGATTCAGATAGGAGTCAACCGAATAGGTGATTCGGCTAGAGGACTGTCGAATGGGTGATTCGGCCAGTAATTAGCCGAATGGGCGATTCGGCTAAGCAATAGCCGCGTGGGGAGTGATTCGACCAGTAACTAGCCGAATGGGCGATTCAGCTAAGCAATGGTCGTGTGGGGGCGATTCGGCCAGTAACTGGTCGAATGGGCGATTCGGCCAAGCATTGGCCGCGCGGAGGCGATTCGGCCAGTAATTAGCCGAATGGGCGATTCGGCTAAGCAATGGTCGCGTGGGGGCGATTCAGCCAGTAATTAGCCGAATGGGCGATTCGGCTAATTAATGGCCGCGTGGGGGCGATTCGGCCAGTAACTGGCCGAATGGGCGATTCGGCCAGTAAATAGCCGAATGGGTATACTTCGATACTAAGGAACTTGACCCATCAAGTTCACAGATTCGGCTGGCTGGGCCCGTGAGATGGGACCAAACTTAGACTCGAGTCTGACCAAGGGTCTGACCAAGGGCCTCTCGGATTATCCCCGTAACAAGAGCAAAGACCTTTTTTTTTTTTTTTGTCATGCTTGGCATGACCCATCTGGAGTCATGTTGGGTCAAGCACAACATGAAAAAATGACCAACAAGACACATGTCGTGCCCGACCTAGGTATGACTAATTGACACCGCTAATCATGAGTAAAGTAAGAATAGAAAAGAGTATATTTTAGATTAATTAATTAGATATGGTTCCCATCCGTTAAGTGTATGCTCACCTATTGATGGGGAGGGTAGACAAGAGAAAGGGATGGAGAGGAATAGGAGTGGCTCACACCACAAGTGCTTACACCATTTTTCTTAATTGAGAGGGGGGAGAGGAGATGAAAAGTCAAAAGGTAAAAAAGATGTTGTCCTCCTAGTCCCTATCGAGCTTGTCTTTAGTATCCCCTATGTCCATCATCCAATTAAGACTATTGTTAGACTTTGGTGTTTGTCATCCATGTCTCAATCGTTGTCTAAGCCTTGCCTGTTGTAGTTTGCCTTGTTGCGAGGCTAAACACTTCAGCTCGGTTAGCCTGCCTCTCTACCATGTCACTTTATTCTTCATTTGCTGCACAAAGGAAAAAAAATTGACATTTTTGGCAGATGGAAATTCCTCAAACTCAAAGCTCTCCTCTCCTTCACAACAAATCCCACGGGGGTAAATAGACTTAATTTTTGGCAGATGGATTTGGTTTGATTAGAATATCTAAATTTTTTAATTTTAACATGATCCGACTTAATTTAACACACAGTTGAGAAATTAATTCAAAAGAAATTCTAACAAATGGAAATAACTTTTCCTAAATGATTTTATATAAATTATAGTTTAACTCATTTCAAAATTCAAGTTCGCCTTTAAAATTTTAAGAATTAATTTTAAATTTCCATATATTTTAAAATTGGTTTGTTGGACCTTGAAAATTGATAAATAACTTCTATATATATATTTTTAAATAATTTTAGAAATTGTATGTGGAACTTTAAAATTCAAAAGAGCTTTAAAAATATTTTCTAATTCAAAATTAATTTTAAAAATTAATCTCATGTGACTCAAATAGAATTGTGAATTTACAATAGAAGGATTTGGACCTACTCATGGTTTTTCAAAGCCATGATCTTCTCTACAAGGTTCAGAGACAGCATCCAATAAGTTTTAAAAAAAATATTAGATTTATATAAACCTTGGAGTTGATTTTGATAGAAAATTTTTAAACAAGACCCTTTGAATTGCTTGGTCAAAGATCACATCACATTGGTTCTCGTCTAATAAGATTTAAACCATTCAAAATCTCCTCAAGTAACTCAATTAAAAGTAAGATTATATTGCGATGAATTGCCTATCGACATAATTGAAATTCTATTAAGTCTCTTTTAGCCATTTGTTCAATTTGAGCTTCACCATCTTTTAATGTTAGCATGATACTCTCTTGTTAATTTTTTTACTTAATTCTTCCATTTCCGAATAAAAACACATAAATCATATCTTATATATTAAACCTTATATAAACACAACATATAATTATATTTCACAAACAATATTATATCTCACAAACAATATTATATTGATGTCTTGCAAACTATCTTTTCTTTGCTAGAACCAGAGTTGTCAATTGCTTCTCCATCACCAGAGATTTTGTGGTTGATGCATAGCTTTCTCTTGCTATTTATAATCTTATTTAATGCACGTGAAGAGTTTTTAAAGCATGCATGTGTACGAGCTATTTAATTGTTGTCATGTTTTCCTAAAATGGAATGGAAGTTAACTGTTACATACTGTTATTGCTTTTTGGGTGATTTATCAAAGTGGGCATATAGATTTAAGAAATTTTAAAATCACACGTCATATTTTGAGTATGACAAAAGGGTGTACTGATTTGGGAGCTACCTTTCCTTCCAATATTAGCTTTCTACACGTCGATTTCTAATGCATCCGCGAATCACATTTGAAACATTTAAATTTGAAAATAATTTTGATGGTTAGGATGCATGCAACCTCAACATCTTTTTCCCTATCTCTCTCTCTCCACGCATGCAAACCTAATTTTTTCTCTGTTAAGTCATTGAAGACAAACATCTGACACTTTATTTAGCCGGCGAGATCACCCCACACCGAAAGAATTTGCAAGTGTCTTCTTGTGTCCCTTTCAGACAGTAGCAACTCACTTAGTATTTTCAACGAAACCCACAAACTGACCTGATTCGACTCTCTACATTCGAGTTGAGGATTTTGCTTATCGTCTATACTCTTGTTTTAGAATGGAGCAAGAAGGTGTGACAAATATTTCAGCCTCTGGTTCTCGATGTAATCGCCAAACTAATGGCCTCTAATTGAGGAGCCATGAAACTATAAACTGCATCGCACCAATTAAACTTAGCTGAGTTATCAAAATCATCTATGAGTCAATTAGGGATAGCACAAGTGTCTAGTAACACAGCTAAGTTATCAAAATCATCTATGCAGTCAATTAGGCTACTTATACATTTTGTTGTTTTGATATTGTTCATTTCATTATCTGCACGGGGTCAGTTGTCAGTCATGTCATGGTATGGTAGAGTCGGATTTTGGGATTGAACATTGTCTACATTATTGAATAAAATATTACATATTTATGTTCGTACAGCCTGTGTACTCTTGTTGGGTTATTCATAGTTGTTGATGCAGGGATAAATATTATCCGAGCAAGGAGGCTAACTTCCATATAGGGATGGAAGTCTCCGAGACATGATAATATTTATTGGTATAAGAGCGAGGTTGGCGATATGTGTCTAGGAGTTCATGATTTGTGCATTGTGTTTCTTTAATGGTCTATAGAGTCATTTCCAAACTAAATCGAGGGTCTCTGAGCAAAATATAAAAGTCATAGATTTTTATGACTGTGTATGACATTGTCTCACCCTATGGGTTCATTGCAGACCATGGTGCGGGAATAATCTTCTACAGTTCGCGATCATGACCATAAACGTACTCCTGCTGTTGGAGAACTTGAGTGAGGTCAGCCACACCCTTCCATACCGGAGAACCTTCCCAGTCAACAAGTAGCTCAAGGTTCAAAACACCCAACTGAGCAGCAGAGCGAGTCGAGGACTAGCTCAACGGAAGACTCTAGGAACGAATCTGATACACCTACTGAAAGTATTCCAGTTGGCAAGGCTAGAATTGTACAACTTGCAAAGTTAGTAAAAGATCGATGCATTCTTTTCCACGGTACTACTGAACCATGGGAAGCTCGTAACTAGGTAGAAGATTTAGAGAACACCTTTGACTATATAGCCTGTCGGGATATGGAGAAGGTACACTTGGCCACCTATTCCTTTCGGGGACGAGCAGTGGTTTGGTGGCGTATGCAGAAGCAAACTTTTAGGACTGAGTCCATCTCTTGGAAGCAATTCAAGGAGACATTTGAGAGTAAGTATTATCCAAAAGTGTTTAAAAATATGAGACGCCAGGAAGTATTAACCAGAAAAGTTATATATCTTCTTACGAGTATTGAGCCGAAGCTCTCTCGTATGATTATATGGCTTGCTTCAGTTATTAGAATTTCATGAATAAAATTCATTTCTAATATTCATCTACTTTTTATTTCCTCGTAATCATTCAGGTTATTCCTTTTTTTTCATGATCAAACTTTTGGACAAACAACAATAGATCATATATGAAAAGATAAGCAAATATGAATGATGAAATCAAACCATAAGGATATATATAGAAACATATGACATATTATTATCTTCTAAAGGAATGAAATTATTGATATTTGTTATTAAGAAAAAACTTAAGTTGATTTATAATAGGAAGTCGCATGTGAAATAATATCTTAGGCCAAACAAGAATAAAAGAATGATATTTTCATAGGTTGGAATCCGAATAAAATCAATAATAGTTTATAAGCTACAAGTAATTGATTTGCATCCTATAATATGAAAAAAAGTAGCAACGCGAAGAGCTAAGGAAATTTGGATTGTTCGTTGAGTTATGAATCCATAGGACAATCAAGATAAAGGGATTCAATTAAATTGTTTATTCATGTACGAAAGGAGATCGAAAGAGATCAAGTGAGAAAAACTCCACCTTAATTAAATATCCACTCGCACTTAATGCTGTGAAATGTTGGCAGTGCTGTGACGACGTGCGACGACGACGACGACAGCAGGGAGTAAGGATGGCGGCGGCGGCGTAAGGAGTTTGAGGGTGAGATCATTTTTAAGGAGATTAGGGTTTACGGTTAGAGAAGTTTTAAAAAGAATTATTTATATTTTTTCATAAAGGTCCAATAAATTTTAAAATTTACAACTAAGCCCTTTTTAATTATTTCAATATATAATTCATATGTCTTAAGTTTTGTCCGACTAATCTAGAGATAGATGATCTTTCTTCTGGTTCCTTACCGAGTAAATTTAGAGTACGACTTATACACACTCAAAGGTCAACCTTCAAGATATTCATCGAACCATTATCATGTCTAAAACCATCTCCAACTCACATGTGATAATGAAAATAGTTATAAGGTATATAGAACTACATTGATACTTATCCTTAGAAAGCAAGCAACCAGGAAAAGTATGCTTGAATAACAAACATAAATATTTTTTAAGAAATTTAAAATGCAATATTCACATTATATTAAATTATCTATATTGCATTAAAGTTAATATATAATAATAAAAATTTATAATCATGTAAATATCAACATTTTCACTAATGTTTTTCAAATTTTTATGTTTTTATTTTTAATAATTAAATAATACATTGGGTTTGTGGGTTCTAGCTAGGTAACACAAGCACAGTCATCTGAGCTTGAGCTTAACCAAGAGGATAGGTAAGATGTGACACAAATCAAATTTAAATATGGTCCCAATTAGATTATTTATATATATCCACACTATTAATTTGTTGTTGTATATATAATATGTACAATTAAGTAGGTAGGTATTGAGTAAACTAATAATGATTCAGACACAAGAAATCAAAATATAACATATGGCTGCAACGAACATGTCTATGCAAAATATAATATCTATCTATCTTTAGCTTTTTCATGTCCAAGGACATTGATGCAAGTAATTTGCTTAAACAGGGATTTTTATAGATATAACAAAGTTCCAAATTATACCTTATTCAAGATAATGCATTCTTTAAATTATTTTTATTTATATATATCTGATTTATTTTATTTGCACAAGGCCGAGTAACCATCTCAATTATATACTTAAGTTCACTGATATCATGTGCTGTAATTCTCTAATATTTAAATTAATTCATTTATTTACTGGATAAATTTGAAACATAATTTATATAAAAATGATCTTTAAAATATTTATCTCGAGATTCAAATCTGAAGAGCAATGACTAATTTCACACTTATTATTCTAGATAATAAGATGCAGGTGGGAATAAAGAAAACGCCTCCGTTAATACATAATGTTGGATCGAGATCGCGCTAGAGGGGGGGTGAATAGCGCTCGTGGCTATTTCGTTTGTTTCGGAATCGTACGAGTAAAACAAACGCAGCGGAAACAAAGATAAAACAAGGCACAGGGACACCAAGATTTACTTGGTTCGGAGTCTTGAGCGACTCCTACTCCAAGGCCCGCGATCGTTGATCGCTTTCGATGGGCAACAACTATAATATCGAAAAAACTTTATACAATCAGTATTTTAATTCAAATGCTATAATAAAATTATATCAACAATTTAAGAGATGAAGAATCGGATCAGCAGAACGTTGTTGAAGCTTTTTGAGGCAGCACGTTGGAGAAGACCAATTGCTCTCTTGTTCAAGAGATTCATTCACTTGGTCTTCACGTTGAGGTGACTTTTAAAGCTTTTGCAAAGTTAATCAAGATCCTTGGAAATAGGATCTACACGTTGAGGAACCAATTAAAGTCTTACACGCGTGGATCAGCCTTGCACGCATGGATCAGCCGATCAGAGCAGATTTATTCTGCTACTTATCCACAATTCAAGACAAATATTGCATTTTGGTCCCTGTAAAACATGTTAATCTCAAAGCAAACCAAATATTGCATTTTGATCCCTGCAAAATATGTTAATCTCAAAACAGACCTGCAACACAAAGTTAGAACATAAATGGATAAAAAGATATGTCGACAGCCTCCGGACTGTCCGAGTCTGACTTTGGATTTCCATCCGGAAATCCTAGGTCGACCCGACGCCTACTGTTCCCTCTTCCGGGGAACGCGTCCTCACCTACTCCCCTCAAGAGAGATTACCTGATGTCAGTACGATCCTCCAGATCGACTGGACTTTTGCTCGGCGCTCGATGCTCCCGGACTTTCTGCTGGACTTCCGCTTCTCGACTGGTCCAGTCTTCCACCTGGTTCGCGACACCAGGACTTTTCACCTAGGATTACCACCCCCTAGGACTTTTGCCTAAAGCACTCGACCCACCAAGACTTTCCGCATAGGGTTACCACCCCCTATGACCTAGGGTTACCACCCCTAGGATTTTCCCCTTGCCTAACCGCAGCTAGGACTTTTGCCTAAGTACATTTAGGACCTTCCTGCAAACTCATTCACACCGTTAGATCACAAATAGACTTAACTTTGAATCCCTTTGTCATAATCAAAATTTAAGTTCGATCGTCGGATGCTTCCCGCACCAACACATAAGCCAAGAGGGAAAAAGGAAACAAACTCTTTCTAGTTTTTCCGCACAAGGAAATACACAACGATAAAAATTTCAGTGAATTCAGTCATCAGGAAAATAGTGCATACAACAAACAAGGCAAGAAAAGGATACATATTTCCACAGCCCAAGCGTTACTATATCGTACGTGTCTATGATTTAGTCAAAACTGGATGATTCCTGAATGAATCTAAAAACATGGGTGGCACGATAACAGCTAATGAAACGACCAGTCCTTCATCGCAGCATGATAGGTATTTAGCCAGTCCCAGAAACGTGTACATGAAAAGGGGAGCCACGGCAAAAGATTGGCTCAGTTGAGGAATCTGATTTGGCACGAGCTCTGAGGACATCAGTTGGATCATTTATGACGGCGGCTGTAAGTAATGTGTACTCGCCTGGCACAAGAAAGTAAAGAGCAAAAGAATGTGTAATTTCTTGGAGTGGTGGCGCCTCCAGATTGATGTCAGTAACGATACCTGAGCAAGGGAGAAAAATAAGGGGTTGACAAAATGCATTCTGAAGAGATAAATGAATATGTAAAGGTATGACTCAGATGTTTCATCTCTTATACACAACCAATGTGCTATGGATCTATTTGGAAATAAAATACCTACAAGTATCATTGACTCCTTTTTGCGCATCCACTTGATGTGATCAAGTGTTTTTAAGGAAAGAAAATATCAAACTAGGTAATAAACAAACTTCAATCTGACTCCACAAATATGAAGGCAGGATGATCATAAGACAATTATATAAAAAACATTTGAAGACACATTGCATCCTCAGTTGTTCCACAATTGATGTTTTCATAGAGCATGGCATATAAAATAATTGATAGTAACATGGAGCATGGCATATAGAAGAGGGACCACCTAAAGTAGAATGTATTAGTGCACTCAAGAAAGATAGACCTACAGGAGAAATTTAAAGGTCTTAAATAAAGTTTGAACTGGTTCCTGGTATATTAGTGTCACGGCCTATGGCTTGTGTGCAACTTTATCTAACCTTTACACATTTTCCTTACAGAATTCCAATTCATATCCAATCAAAATAATCAAATCTTGATATTACTAATTAAAAACTAAATTGTCAATCAATCTATTTGAACATACCAGCCCATAGAACAGTTGCATTATTTCCTTCAAAGCAATTCTCCCCTGCTACATCTCTGCATGATACAGTAAGGCTCATTCTAATCTTTTCTTTTGTATTATTCTGAATAATGACTTCCATGCGAGTCATCTCATGAGGTGATATGGAATCTTTAGCTTTTCCAATGAACTCAGGAGTCTGGCCAGTGGAATTCTCTGCCGTACTGGATTCTTCAGAGGAGCCAATGTTTTCTGATGTAGTTCCAATTTCAGCCAACCTGAATCCAAAGGTTAAAGGATCTGGGAGTAATATGTCCATCACTGATGCTTGCAGTGCTGCTTGAGTAGCATCTTTGATGTTCAACTCTCCAGAGCTATTTCTTCCAGAATGCCATCTCACTTTTATTTTGGAAATCAAATTGTTGATGGAAGCATTCAACTCAGCCTTTGCATTCCTTTCTGCTACTGCATTTCCTAGTACATTGTTGACTTGAGCATCTTTTGAAAAGAAAGAAACATCAAGGACAGGCAATTTAAAGTTCTCCAAGGGAATCAACACCCTTGCAGAATAGTCACGATCAATTCTGGTTTTCCGGTAACCAAAGTCGATGTCTGCATTGTTGAAAATTGACATGCCATACTCACTCGGCTGACTCTCCAACTGCACAGACACATTGACCTCAAAAACTACATCAGTAGGATTAGACAGTTCTAGTTCAAGAAGTCGTAGGCCCCAACTTCCTCGATAAGGATCAATCCTTACCAAAGAATTCCCTTCTTCAGTTATATCTTTCTCGCAATTAATTCTTTTACGAAGTGTCCCACCTATACGTGCAGGAAACTCCATTGAGAGCAGGCGTGCTCTTATAAAGCGCAAGCCTTGCAGAACAGACACATTTAAAGGGACAACTAATCGCCTGCCTGGTGGAACACTATTCCCATTGCTGTTTAATTCATCAGAATTTAATGGGCCTACAAGATAAAGAAAAAAGAAGTTAGCAAACAGTAAATTAGTTGATGATTAACAGAATACCAGGAAAAGTTAATGACATCTGTTCTACTAACTAAACAATTAGGTACCTATTATGCCCAATACCAACATGGACATTTTCCCAAAAAAATCCTGCTCAGAAGGTCATGACATGCGTCAATAATTACGTTCAAGACAATACCTATTTTGTACTGTATTGAGTAGAGATCTGCACCACTCAGTATACCCAACCTATACTATCGGTACGCATGCATTAAGCAAAGTAGAGAATTAGTTGCACAATAACTTTCCTTTCTCAGTTGTAACTGCACTGAAATGCTTAACTCTAATCTAGAAATTTAACACAAATGTCAATGAGATTGCTTGATTATTAATTTCGAAGGAAGAAAACTATGCAGCTAGAGGTTACATAATTAAGCATCAGATCTAATGGCAACAATTTGGAAAGCACTAAAACAGGTCTTAAATGTCAAAAGAGATACTGAGTGAAAAGAGGTTCTTGACAAAATCTTAGGATCCAATCGCATTCTTTCTGAGGTCATCAGGATCAACATCCTACCTAGGAATGGAAAAAAGTTTCATAAGTTTGGACCATAAGTTTGGACCATAGGATTGGAATGGAGCATTGTAAAATCTTACAATTTAGTTAAAAAATTTTACTACTATATTTAATATTTATGATTTTAGCATATATATGCAAATGTTGACCTAGGATCCAGGTTGCTAAAACTACACTAATTGAAATCATGCAAACAGGTAAAATTATACAAGAAACCTTAAAATACCTTTCCTAGAGCTTCAAAATTTGAGCAGAGTCAAGAAATGCAAATCAAATTCAGTGTTACATACAAGAATTTCATAATGGGTAGAAGTGGAGTAATTCTGACAACCATATGGTCACTTGCTTACCGGAATAATAAACAACCAACAAAGGGCTGCTTCCTTCCTTAGATACTCTTCGTGTATTTGCAGAAGGGCTCTTGCTAGCATCTAAATCAGTATCAGATAAATTTAATTGCCATGCTTTTAGGGTCACCGGAATAGTCACTTCACCACCAGGTTTCAAAGGAAGAGCTGAAAACAAAACATCATGTGCAATTGAACTAACAGAATCCTGGTTCTTCCCTGATAATGCAAGGTGTGCTTGTTCAATTGGCACAGTCCCTGCATTTGTTAGACTTATCCAAATATCGCGAATTTCACCTTCATACAATATTGTAGAACCATTTCCTCCTACCATACGGGAAACTAGCAGGGGTAGAGGTGGCACCACAGAAATGTTTGGAAAGGACACATTCTTTGGCTTGGTAGAACCACAACATCTGAAAGGGTCTAAAAGAACAAGACCTTGTGATGCTCCAAGAAGCAAGTTATCAACATCCCTAAATAGATGCTCTGTGATGACACCAAAACAATGGACAATGCATCCAGGAATTGAAACTGCTCCCACTTTCGTTGGAATGCCAGATAACGATATCACCTTGGAAGTGTTAGAAGGCAGATTTACACTTACAGGAAAAGCATCAAAGTTGTTAGAATGAGCTGAGAGATAGATACTTTCGACAATAAGATCAAAGCTACAAGGATTTGCCAATTCTACTAAAACATGAACTGGTTCTCCCACAATCCAAGTCAGCTCTTGTTTAACGGAATCAGTGGAACTTCCCTTGCTGAAAGGTGTGTAGATAAATGGTCCAGATGGTACTGAGCCGGTCCACCACTCCTTTTGAGAATTACGTTTTATGATATCTGTTTGTGAAGGATGGAGGGGAAATGAGTGCAGCCTGGAAAGAGTCAGACCGCTTACTGTAAGCAGAAAAATTACTATAATATTATCTACACATTATTATTGTATCATTTACACAAGTTCACCAAATAATAAGCTTGCAGTGCAGCATTGGACAAAACCTCAAAAGACGAATGCTATACATTCACAGTTAGTGGTTAAAGAATAACCAGATGGAACAAAAAGTATAAAATAATTCTCACCATGGCCAGAGCTCACAACACATCATATAAATATATATAAAAAAGACATATATATTAACATCTATTCCCAATCTATGCTACAAAGACTTGAGTATTGAGATATGTAAACATGTCAATTCTAGTTTCCCTGCAGATTATTTTCTGAAGCTTGTGGTAAATGAACATGTTGGTGTCTAACTTAGAATGACAATTGGGGCATAGAGAGACCAACAAGTACAAGGGTAAATGAAAACTCTGAATACCAGAGGCTCTAATTATAGCTTTCAAAATCAAAATATTATATTCCATTTTCAAAAAGGATCCAACAATTTAGTGCTAGAGAGAATAATCTCTACTAAGTTTGATGCGGCACAATAGCTTCAGGGAAGCAAGAAAAGATACGAAAGAGAGAGGAGCTCTGGAAGAAACAAATTTCATAACCAAAAGCATGAGCTGGCTTAGTACTCCAGACATTTGAATATAGGTAAGCATATACAATGCATTTATTATCCTTATTTAAATTACTCATCATAATCATCACACCATGTTTGTCCAAATTATTTGGGGTTACCCTGTTTTTCCAAACTATTTGGGGTTAGCTACATGAATCTTATCCCTCCATTGAGCTCTATGCTTTGGTATTTAAATTACTAAATTAACTAAACTCAAATTCCATATTCTCCCAGATTGATGGACAGAGCTCAACTCTGCCATCAAATTAATGTAGGTATGAAGTGCATGGTAACTGTCAGATGGCATGTGTAGTAGCCTTCCTGACAGATTCCAGTATGAATTCTTTGAAAAAATTGTTTATAGTGCACAGGACAGGACTAGTTGTTTCACATAGAAGGATTAAGAAGAATAAGAATATGGGCACCTACATTTTACACTTTGGTTTCCTAGTGGAAGTTATTATGTTTATTTTATCAGATTCATTGCTCAAATTTAACTATTTGCATAATGATACAAATTTCTCAATGCCCTCAGCACAATTCTTATCTGTTTCAGAATTGTCAAAAGGGACTAGTAAGAGATAGGACACCAAGGCTTGCAACATTCTTTTGATCCCTAACTGTGCCTCATGTTTCATTCAGTTGCTGAAAAATTTGGTTCCTGCATGTTGAGATTTCAAGAATGTGTCTAACTGTGCAATGACCCGTCAGAGAAGGCCTTTACTTGGGTCTCCTGCATGGGAACTATAAAGTGAATGGCTCTATGCTTTGTTAGTATTTAGAGCTTAGTCATTTCCATAAAATTTGTTGCCAAAAAGGAATCTAGTTTGGGCATACTTCCTAAACAAGGTCCATAACACAAGTATGTGCACTAGGTAACCTAAATACTTTGACATTGAACACAATTCTCAAATGGTTGATTCGGTTGTGAGTTTGCCTACACTGATCGTAGTTATTAAGAATATTAGCACAGCATAAAACCTATCAAGTGCATTAGATGGAAAAGGTTCTCAGAGTTGATAAGGACAAGGTTACTGATGTTTTCTCAAACTGTGGAAGATAGGTTATCATGTCAGAGTATGATAAATGATTTTATTTCGCATTATGGACAAATAAATTAATGGGTGATAATAAAAGTTGATTCTAGCAGCTGTTATGTATTTTGTCAGTGACTCAGATCCACACAGTGGTGAAGATAAATATTTGCTTCATTAAGGAAAGATGTTTTGAACCAATACCCATTTGGATGTATCCTACCTTTTACTAATCAGTTACTATGAGAAACAAACCATGAACAATTAGGCAAAAAAACTCACCTAATAAAAGGAAGGGCAGGATCAGCACAGCGTGTGCCTGATGGAAGCCTTTCTGCAGAATTTGCAAGTGAGCTTGCAAGGCCACTCTGACCAGCAGGCGTGATGAGTGGGTAAAATGATCTAAGTAGACGAGCTGCAGCACTCCATGCAGCAAGAGGATCCCCAGCACGTACAGAGGACACCAATATCTCTCTCAAAACAACCATCTGTATGCTGCTCCATTGAGACTCAAATAAAGAGACTATCAATTGAGGGTGCACTTTTCCCCCATCAGAATGGCTTGCTCCCAGTTCCTTATTACAAGCAACACAAAGAAATAAGATATATTAAAATTGCAGAAGAATCTAAGGGAATGTTAGTCTAGAATCCCCACCAAAACTCAGACCGATATGAAAAATTCATTCAACTTTCAGAGTGGTTCAACTTCATTATCTCAATATAGATTGGTAATTCCAAAATTATAGAACATTGAAATCTCAATTCTTTTTACCATTTTGTTTGGTTAGACACCACTAAATATTCTATAATAATATTCTCCTATGGTATTCCCCATGGTAACAATTATGGGGAAAACAGATGTAGTGAGATCTAAGAAGATTGAAAAAGGAAAAATGAGATTCAGGTCACATTTTTTATACATTAGACAAAATAATAATAAAAGTTTAGAAAAGGCAAAAAAATATTCATTGCATCCAGGATTATGTCCTGGATTATTAGATAAAAAAACGAAGATGAAGCAAGAAACAAAGAGTTAAGAGAAAGCATTACACGACATAAGATCATTTTCTAAAATAAAATAGATTACCTATTTTTTCTTTTCAACACATCTACTATTTTTGTTTAATTTTACACAAACAACAGCAAAAAAAATGAAATTTTTGAAAAGAAAAAGAAAGATATCTTTACAAACTTTTTGTATTATATGTAATAGGATTTTCTTACAAAAAAACTTATTGTCATATGAACTAGATCTAGACCTAGTAAAACACTTTGCTTGTTGAAAGGTCAACATGAGTAAATAAGCTGATCCAAATTCATTTCTGCAATTATTCAATACTAATATTCAAAAATGAAAGCAGCTGACTACTATAGTGTGATTAATAGAACTTGTTCTACTTTGCTTAAGAATATGGTCAATTTATATGCTGGGACACTCTTCAGTTAGGTCAAATGAACAAGAAATAGTGATATGCTCTCACATTAACTGACCGTATAAAAATTTCTAAGTAGTTTTGCTATAACATTGTGATAAAGATTTTAGAATATAGATTCTACCAGCTATTCAAGCACCTATTTTGCAAAAGATTCTCAAAACCTCACATAATATTGAGACATGACAACAAAAAAATTTAACAGAACAGTGGATTAACACGTAAGACTTAGTGATTGAACTTCAAAGACTCACTGAACTAAAACATGAAGTCTAGAGTCTAGACTGTTTCAAAACCTTTAGTATAAATTGCCTCCTGGGGAAATCTGTATTAAAGCTATATATTACCTATGTTTCTTTCAACTAAAATAAAAACTTAAAGCACTAAAAGACAAACATATTTACCAAAAATTGCTTGAAAGGGCAATCTAGCATGGCAAATAAGCAAGAGAAACAATCAAAGAAAAGAAAGGAAAAATTGCCCCATTAGTTATTCAAACACAATGACAATACCCAACTATCTTTCGGTAAGACCAATAAATCAAAATTTATTGTACTCATGAGACTCAAAGTGAAAAAACTTTGACAAGTTTATCTATCAGCAGATATGCTTGGTGCCATGGTTCATAAATCATTCCGTGCCAATCGCATGAGTGAATCATTTCTTTCACCTACTGACCAACATGAGTAACTACATGAAACCTCAAAACAAGGATTTGAGATCTATGAGCGATGCAAGAGCATCTGCAGCATTTGCAACCAACATTTGGCAATTCCATGAGCAACAATGAGTTCTGCAAGAGAAGGAAGCAAATTTTGGCATCCACAATCAACGTCCACCATTTCCACAAATGACTTCTATAACGTCGGGATCAACATCTACTAATTCTGCCAGTTACAGCGACTTCCACAAGCAATCGCGGCAACAGCTAGGATTTCGACAAGGTAAGTCAATTTGTTCTTCCTTATTTCTTCTTCTTCCCCAATTCCTTCTCCTCGATGCCTCCGGCACCCCATGTCGGCATGCCAGCACAACATGACACTATATAGTTCTGGCAAGAGACTTAAATATGGCCTAAATTTTATACCTTGGTCTATATAATATGAATAACTTGAATTCCATGGATCATTTGTCTCAATAAGAAGAGAGGGTGTGCTCAATGTGTAGGTAATCCACATTCATGCTTTCATATTATATAAAAATATGAACAGATGTTCACCGCAAAGCCAATTTTGTATTCCTAGAAGAGTATACTCATGACTTCACACATAGGGACAGAATTAGGTAAATAAAAAGCAAATCAACAAGTGAGGATTTCAACTTTAGATGTATAATCTAAGAATTCTGCATCTTGTAGAAAAGTTACCTGGGATGCTGTACTGATTTTTTGGCTCTTCCTTCTGCTTTGGACACGGTAAGCATTTGAGGTCATAGTTAAAACTTGCATAGCACTTATAGCAGCACATGAATTATCCTGCTGCAAGTACAATTGAGCTACTTGTCGGGAGAAGAAGGCTGCTTTGCGTTGATAACCAAGTGTCCCAAATAATCTTGCTATTTCAACATACAAAATTAAGCGATCATTTGCATCAATTAGAGATTTTGCACCATCAGCAGCACCCATTAACAACTCTACAACCTCTTTAGCAAGTTCACGCCTAACATATTAACATCAATAGAAGCAACATAAGTATTTTAACTCATAACTGGTTAGTGGGATCTCCAGAAACAATCAAAATCAGGTAAGTACAAACTACAGGAAAGAAAATAATTCGACCTTTCAAAAAATAATGAGAATATTTTTCATAAATGAGTAGAACTCAAGTTCATAGAAAAAGAGAAAACAAAACTGCAAGTAATACAAACATTGGCAAAAAAAAAACATCTAACAACTGAAATGGTTTTCAACTTCCCATGATATTTCAGTTGCACAAATAATTTGATAGACAAGACAACTTGACAGCAAGTTGTAGAAAGGTTATGAATAAGGCAATATCAATACACAGAAAATCCCAGTGACGAACTCAGATACCTTAATTTTTCTTCAGGAAGTTGTCTTAAGCAGATATAGACTTGAGAGGAAGCTTCTTTTAGAGGAATGATAGATAATTTAGTATATGTAATAGATTATGTCAGCGCGAATTAACTATAAGCTTTAGTTGGTAGACAAATCAGCTTGGCTAGTTATTTTCAACTTTAGTAGTTGACTAAGGAAAATCATTGAAGTCTGCCTCTTATTCAAGTTTTGTGCTATGGCACATGTGTACCAAGATGTTTTGATGTGTCATCGAGTTTTGTTATCTTGAGATATTGGAGCCTATCATTAGCATAGATAATATGTGTGATATCTAATGAATAAGATATAACCCCAAATTTTCTTGTTTCATTTTTTTTTTTCAAGTTCATATCATATCAAGTGGAATGTGAACTGCTTTCATCCTACTCTTCTATGCCACTATATTCCTGCTACAGTTTGCAGCTACTACTAATTTTGTCATTTTAGTACTGTTTGTCTGTTTTGTCCACCCCCTTCCCTCTTCATCACTGCCCCTCTTTTCACCATCACCACTTTTATCTCTTAATGGTTGCTTGCTTTCACTTTCTCTCACACTCTCCTTTCTGTTTTCTCAGATAAGAATATTCATACTTTTTTCCCATAATCTTACTAGTCAAAGATCAAATAGCCAGAGTGAAACCAAAGCAAGCTCTGGTTAACATGATTAAAAAATGATTTAAGAGATCTGATTATTAGTAGTGATATAAACTTGCATTTGCATCCAATGCAGGAATAAAGTTCATGCAGCTAACCAGAAATAGTTAGGAATACAACTTCTAAAATATGGACTGGTCAGGTTATAATTTTTGTGAGCAATTATAGATTGCATAAGTTAACTAATACAAATTGTCATACATGTTATATGTTTGACATAAATATGTTTTTAATATGGGCCACATACGTAGTGTATGAGTTGACCTCACACCACTTCTATATGTTTTTGGAAATTTATTCTACTTTGGTTGACCTTAGGTGGCATCAAGTTATAGTTAAGAGATCCTTCCCTCCTCTTCCCTCTAGTGACACAAATGTTATTTCAACCCCCCACCCTGTTGTTATTAAGACTATTTATGCTTATGTTGTCAACAACAAGGCAATGCTAAAAGTTAAAGAGAGATTTGAACACACATCTATGACCAGAAGCTTGGACAAGGTATTGCTGCTTTCGTGGTATCAGATTGCTAACTCATTCACAGAAGGAACATAGTTCAGCAGAGAAACACATTCACATCTAAATCAATTTAATTATAGATGTAGTGAACCTGATGGAAAAAAAAAACATCTTCTATTGTCAAAATCTTCTATTGTTTTTTGATCAAAATTACAAAGAATTTTTAAATGCCCCATGCACACAGACAAGAACAAAAATGAAGGTGCTTATATGACAAACAATTGTTATATAAGCATGAAGAAAAAGAGATGCAGAGCAAAATTCAATTCCAAGCACATGCAGCAGTTGAAAGCATAAGTAAGCCTTCATATTCATTCAAATAAAAAATAATAACAGAACAGTTTCAAAGCTATGAAGCAAACAATATCTAGATGAATGTTAGGCTGCTACCAAAAGATGAAATATAGGAGATAAAGGCACCAATAACCAGTAAAATGAGAAAGGATAATGCAGTAAACAGACTTACCGGCAAAGGTACCTAGCTAGCTTCAGTGTAGCTTCTAGTTCAAAGCTCACTGTTGAGACCCTACAGAGATAATGATATGATTTGTGTTAGCAGAGAGATCACAATAATTTGTTGGTTCACTATAATATATAAACAAGCATATCTAATATGCCTAACAAAATATAGTAAAAAAATAAAATTATTCTAAAGTGACCGTGTTGATGAACTAAAACTATTATAAACCTAAGAAGAAATTTGTGAAGTTATTGTTCAAAATGTTGATGGTCCACAGATTAGATAAGTTCAATACAATGTTTCCCTACAAGGTTAACAGTTTCTGGCATGTAGATACAGCTAGATGAAATATTTATATTCATAGTCAGACTGTTGATACAAGAGAACTAATGCATTGTGGCATTAATCTCAACTGCGGAATGCATGTATCCACATAAATCACTATTTGAATAGAAAGACATGTACTGAGCATCAATGAAAATCTTAATTCACTACTAAACAAATTAAAGAATGATAAAAATAAAACACTGCATATTGATTGTTTATTCACAGAAAAAATTGTGTTGAGATAAAGTTGTACCTTTTGTTAAATAAATACAAAACTTACTCAAAGATAGTAATAGTATTGGCCTGTACCATTGCCTATTATTATTGCTGAAATAAGCAAGCATATTATTTTTGTCTGGTAATTGTCCTTAATACAACTTTCGATAAAGAAATTACAAAGCACTTTCAAGTGAATATAAGCTTAGGAAGATTAATTTCATTTAGTATTTTTTTAAATGAATCATATAACATTTAACTGACTAATCAGAAGTCCAAACATTCAGTAGCAATATTAGATGCTGAAGGAAACAAAAGACTACAGGTAACTAATTTTATGTACCGTTGTGCATTATCTTGCAGATAAGATCTTCTGTAGAGCTGGATGGCAGTGTAATAGCGGTACTTCACTTCCTCCTCTAGAACAGGATCTTTATAATCCATTCGGTCGAGCTACATATGGAATTAACTAATCAATTAATATAGTTAGCACAATCCACCAGAAGCAAGAAAAGACCATATATTCCAAGTACAATTGATGGAATTTATGTTAGTATGTGAGATATCATTGGTATAGACATAACTAGCAGTACAGAAGTATAGAAATCATTTACCAATAGTGCACAGATGCTACCCTCCAGAGCTCCTGCATGCCAGAATACATCTCCAGTTAGCCTTGCTAGCTCAATTGCAGTTGAGTAATGTGCATTGGCATCAACAGGAGATCCTGCCAACAGGCAGTAATCACCTATTGTCTTCTGGGCTCGGGCAAGGCGCCTTTTCTTTGCTTTGATAAACTGGAACAAAACCAAACTAAAGTCATTGAAATCTACAATCAATTGGACTCCTATTGTTATTTTCAATGTGGTACTTAAAACTCTTTTTATGTCCTTAGAACACCTAAAGAATGAACCTCCTCTGCACCAAGACTAGATTGGGAGTCCAAAGGTGTCTTTAAGATGGTTCCAGAAGACTCGGCACGAAGAACCCATTTCTCAAATTCCATCAACAAAGAAGCAGCAAGATCTTGCATCATAGTCACCATATGGAATTCTTGTGTCTTTTGATCAGAAGGGGGAAACAATATGATGTTATCTCTTTTGTGATCCCCATCCTCCAACTGTTGTCAAAAACCATAAAGAGTAATGTACAAAGAATAGAATTAAAAGAACTAGCATATTTTGAAGAATTTAATTTTAAATAGAAATAACCAACCAGCAGACTGTATATGACATGGATCAAAGCTCTAATTTCTTATAGTACAATCTTTTTCATGAGAAAAAAATAGAAAGTAAGAAATGTTCTGGCAGATGAATTCCAAAATTTAACTTATGCCTCAGCAAGTGCTTCAATTAAATTTTGGGAAAGAGAAAATAATGGCTTCCAGGGATCAGACAAGTCTTTGTTTTTAGATCACTGAAACTACATTAAGACACAATACCATGAAGAAAAGAAATTTTCCCAACCAAGAAATCAAACCTATTGTTTGTTAACTAAATCAGTCCAGGAGAAATAGCATGTAATAGAACTAACAGAGGGATTGAAATGAAGATGTTTAAAATCAGTCAATAAAAGTAGGTGAAGTAGCCATGTGAGATATTTAATGTCAACTTAAAATCTGATTTTAACCTACATTGAAATCATAAAGTGGTTTTATGTTTTTCTTGATAAACTGCCTTGGAGATTCCAATAGACTTTTTCACCTTCTTGGCTTACTTCTGATTCAAACTAAATATCAAATTCCATATAAATAAGAAATATAAAAATTATTTTTCATTTATGTTTATATATATTTTACCTTCTCTCAGTTCTGTTATGGCAATCAAATCACTAGCCAATGTGTTTAAAACAGTGATTATATTCTAATTTGTGGTGATTACTTATCAAAACTAAAAGTAATTGTATTACCCCTAATTTCAATGAATGCAATAGTTTATATTCTTTTTTATAATGCCTTTTATCCATCTAAAAACTCTGTTTCTATGACATTTTATTTTATTTTCTAACCCTTAATCATAGCATGAACAATGACATCTTAATCAGACTTCTTGTACCAATCATCAGAATCCACTCTCATGCTGTATGTTGCTAGTACCAAACCATACTAACTTCCAAAAATTCTTCATAAAATCGCTGGTCCAGCCAACAATATTAAATTGAGGGAAATGTGTATACACATTTATTCTGTGTATGATGTCTTCACTTATAATAACTGTAATTCATATGTTAGTGGTTGGTATTTGCTAGCATCATAACGACAAATCCTTAGCATATTCAAGGTTTAAAATTTCAAGCTGTGCCGGAGTTTCAATCTTTGACCGGACGATACGATTTCGATATCACATCGTGTTGTACCAATATAACTTTGGTACTTATTTATTTTAAATATAAGAATACATCAATTAAAAGAATTATTTTTATTAATATTTGAGAGTAATAGGTTGCAATTTATTATAAGAATTTCGATTACTTTTTTTATAGAGCTACCAATATAATTTTTGTGTGGGAACGTAATATTTTTTAAATTTTATTTAGCATAACTTATGATTGGGAACACCAACAAAGATATATGAAAAACTTTAATTCCAGTATCAGCCAATTAAAAATATAAGTGTGTAGGAAATAAATTTTAAACTTTTCTTTAGTATAAGAACTATTACAACATTGTGTTGTTCTTTCTGTAAAAAATTTCATTGCTATTTAATTTTAAATTTTATTAGTTATTTAGGCTGGCCAAACCTTAGGTTTTAAAAAACTCAATCAGAGTTTAATTAGGATATGATTCGACCATTTAGGTAGGCTTATCATGTAGGTCATTTTGGTTCAAACCTTTTGGTTTAATTGTATTTTTTTGGTTCAAGAAAAATTTTAAAATAAAATCTTTTTTCTGTCCTAAACCTCTTGCATTTCTCTTGCACATGACAGCCCTCTCTCCAACAGACATCTCTCTCCATGCGATGTCCAAGTCGACAGCTCTCTCTTGCTCATCTCTCTCACCGATGGCTTCTCGTCGTGCGATGCTTCTCTCGCGACATTGAGTCCGTCGAGTAACACTCTCTCTCACCATCTCTCTCGCAACATCGACCAGATCAAGCCGTCAATGAATGGTGAGCGATCTTTCTCTCTCATTTGTTATCTCTCTCCCTCCCTCCTTCGTTGGCGCTTCCTTGCTTGCCGGTATCGACCATTCCACATATCAATATGAGAATGGAATACAAAATTTCATTCGTGTCAGTCAGCATGAGATTTTAATCGCTGAGCATATTATCATTTTTCAAGGAAAATGTTAGATAATGAACCAAGTAACAAGTTGATAACACAAAACATGGATGTCAATCAATGTCCAAAACAAATTTATTATCTAACACCTTCTATTTTGTGCCGTATGATCTTAGATGTTTCTAGAATTTATGGTAATATAAAATATGTCAAATAGACTCAATGCAATATAGACTGATAAACTATGGTGCACCACAGCTCTACATATGGGCTTTAGCTTCACTAGCTAGTATATGTTGCATAGGAAGTGCATAAGGCTGACATTTTAACCCAACTTCTTAATTTTGATATCATGATTCTTCCACCAAACCAAGTAAAAGGAAGTGGTATAGTAACCTTAAGTTTTTTTTTTCTTTTTTTTTCCAGTCATCCCAACTTAATTCATCAAATCATAGTATATTACGTCCCTTGTCTTTCTTTTTACAATAAATCTCAGATGTTTACATAAAGAAGAAATTGGCAAACCCTTTTTCATCACCCCATCACCCATAATACAATTTATGGATAAGGAGAGAAAGTTTTGTTACTTGCAATAAACAAAAAACTATATAGGGCTACATGGGTTTTATCCCTCCATTGAGATCTACAATTATATGGTGACAATATCCGATATTATTATAGTTACATATAATTGTACTAATAAGAGGTCTCGATTCCTTAAACCATCTCTAATTAATTCACCTTATATAAAACTTGGAAAATGTTCACACTGTCTTAATAGGTTTTCATTCATTTTATAATATATTGGAGCTAGACCTATGGTTCTAGTATGACAAAAATTAGTACAGCCCTTTGATGGTAAAAAATACATTGGCAAAATTCTAACTTTATATAAGAATCCCAATAGCATCATCTTATTGATTTAGGAAGGTTAACTGATAAATGTCTGCACAAAAAAAAGACTAAAATCCAACCTTCTCACCTTATAAGTTCAGGTTGCAATTGAAGTATCTCAGAATGTTGATAATGTAATAACTAGGACAGTTTGCTAACTTCTCACAGCGAATCAAATTCCATATTATCTATTGATCAATTGTTTTCCCCATTCTTCCTATTTGTGATTTGTTCAGTTAAAGAATTTGGAATATCGAGAAAGATTTAGATATGGTAGATATTAGATATGATAAGTTGATAACTATACCAGGAATCATCCAGCAAAAGAAAGTGATTCGAAATGCGTTAGCCAAATGAACGGAAGAAGCAGATCTAGGAGACACCTGGGAATCAGAGGGGCAGAAAGCGAAACAGCGTTTCGCAAGGGCAGAGGAGTAACCCTTGCATGCGGTGGCAAACTGATCAGCGACGAGATCGAGGTCGGTGGAAGACGGGCAGTGGCAGAGGCCTATGACGGCGAGGATCTTGCGACAGGACTGGAAGTCCTCCCAGGCGCTGGGAGGCGAGCCTCCAAGCATGAACTTGAAGCGGATGCTGCCGGTCTCCCATGGCTGATGGGTGAAGGGGCTCTTCTGGTGCTCCAAATAGAAGGAACTGATGGAGGAGAGGTCGATCTTGGTATGTTGGCCCAGCATAGCCACGTACGACCGCAGCCGCGAGTGGGGGATCGAACCGCCCACAGGGAGCACCGCCACCCGGATCATGGATCCCGTCTCGATGCTCACGTCCGGCTCCATCACCTCGCGTTGAGGAGTCGGCGGAGGTTGTGCTACGGACGACGACGACGACGACGACGAGGAAGAGCTGGTGGGAGATTAGATCGGAGATCTGTCGTTCGCCAAGCGAAGTGGGAGAGAAATGCAGATGGATCACCAGACACGAGTCGTACCCGACGCCCGATGGATTACAGTAGGCAATCCGTAAGGAATACTTACCTAAATAACTAATCTTGGTTATCATTATTTAATTAATTTAATTATTTTTAAAAAGGAAACCCCAAATTATAGCATTGAGTGAAAAGCTGGAGAGTGCTTCTTTATTTTATTTTAAAAGTAAATTAATATAAAGTTTAAAGAATTTTTTCTGTTCTTCCTTTATAACTTGTTAATAATATAAAATATTAATTTAATTAATGATATTTACAATAAAATTCAATTCTTCATCCGAATTAGCATCACCCATACTGTTTGACTTTTCTGGAGAACAGTTGGAAAAAAAGCGGACACAGCCCTTCAAAGTAAACATATCTTACAACAAGCATTTATATATACTGGGAAAGAGCTGTTTGATCCTGATATCGAATACCAGTTCATGGGCAACTTAATGTCCTTATACTGAAAATGGTGCTGCAACAATAACAAATGGCATGTTCATAAACAAGCTACAGAACCACCAGATATATTTTTACAAATCATCTACACTACGGTGCAATTTGTGTTGTATATACTGTTAGGAAAATGATCCGGATGGAGGCTACGAATCATTTTGTTCATGTCCATTCCCTTGCCCAGCTGGTTTGGTTTGGAGATTTTTGAAATGACAATTTTTCACCAATGGGATCTGATCTGATTATTATGAAGCTGGTTTGCAAGGTCGAGCAGCCCATAATGAACTAAGGGCGCGTAGTCGTTGGAAGTAGTCGCCCAAAGCAAGCAAACCTCGCGCCGCCTGACGGGTTGTGAGGATACTGTGCATCTGCTGCAAAGTCTGCTGTCTCAGGTGGTCAGCCTGTATTAAATTTAGGAAAGGATGATTGATGGTCAGACTAACAGTCAGGAGAAACTCCAAGGATTATAGAGAAAAGGTCAAATATATTACAGTTGTGGGTGTGGATAAATAGCTTTTCTGTTTCATTTCTACGAAAAACTCAAACAACAATAGTGCACCGATGAGAGAAATGGTTGAAAATTATCCAGTGTAAATGGAAGTGCAAACTTAAAATTGGTTCAGAAATTGACTAGAGGAGAATAAATGGATACCCGCCAGTTGCAACCCAAGACGGTGTTGAAAACTTGCTACTACAAAAAGCATAGACACTCGTATAGAAGAAAAGAGTTGATGACGCTGAAACTTAATCTGATTGGGAAGGGATATGTTGTCCAGCAGTATAGATGATGGCTGTTGTTTGAAGAGCTCCAACACCTCACTAAACTACCAACTTTTCATCCTAGGCCTGATTATACATCTATTGGATTGTAGTTTTATCCTTTCAAATAGGAATACTCTTGAACAACCTTCAAGAACTTGCTTAGAATCCAACACCATTTCAGAGAATATGTGGGACTTGTCTCAGACAACCAATACTCCAAATTGGACACAGACATTGCCGTTGGTCGCATACAAAGATTTTCACAAAATCATATACCAGAAACATAGGTAAGGTATTGGTAGCCAAATCCAAGTAACATAGTTAAGACTAAAATGATGTCGATAAGTCATTCTTAAGCATTGCACTGATATATAATATTAAGGAAACTCTGAAGTAGTAGCACACTGATGAATCAGCAAAACAGAAAATAAAAATATGCAGGGCAAGATAATTAATGAATGTGTTGGCAGAATTGTTGTATCACCTGGTTCAGAAAGCTTACAAGAGCATCCAACTTTCCCATGGCATTTGCCATTTGTCCCATGTAACTCGAAACACAAGATGTGCCTACACATGTTAGAGTTTCAGAAAGAGTTTGCTGAAGTTTTTCCAGTCCTTGAGACAGTGCATCTTCAGCTTGTTGTGAAGATAGTCGCAGGCTGCAGACAGCAGTCATTTGTTGCTCTGACAGAGGGTCTAGCTGTGGGTAGAGTGCCTGCAAACCAAGAATGAGATATCAGTATGAGGATAATGAAAATGGTTGCCTTGGCAAGTCAGAAGAAAAAAGAATTTACAGCAAAATAATAGGAATCTGAAACTTGTGTATTTTTTTGTTTTTCAATATGGAAATTTGGAATAGACCTAGTTTAGATTTAGATTGCTGTATACTTTCAGCAGTCCCATGCTACATTAGAGTAGTCACTATGCACTTTCAAGGAATCACAGATTTTCATGCTGATATCGAAGTACAGTGTGCATGTGCAATCATAATGGTGGCTAGAAATTTTTTTTTCAAATAAGTCAATCACCTTCAGAAGCTCTGAGGGCCTAAATCCACCAATCCAAAGAAAAAATCTCTCAGTGGATGTTCTCCACATGCCAGACATAAGATAGAAGACATCAGAGTTAGCAGCTATGGATTTTATTTGGAAAAGATTATCATAATGTCTCATTCCACTCTCAACAAGCATGTGAAGCTCCAAATCAGACACATTTGCCTGCAGTGCAGCTCTAAGTTCACATGTTTGTCGATTTTGTTCTTCAACCCAGTGTCCATATTCCATTTCAAAAGCAGCAATCCCTGGAAAGCAAACAAGAATTGCCACCTTAAGTAATAGGTACTAAGAAATTATAAGATCAAAGAATAACTCATCCAAAGAACCAAGGAGACATAAACCAAAACAAACCTACTTTGGCAAATAGTTATGCTGCCATGGGTAGAAAAGTCATAAATGTGTGACAAGTTTATCGTAGAAGAAAGAGGATGTAATATATCGTAAATGGAAGATGAATTCAACTATGCAATATTTTATAGTATCACAACCTTTTCAAATGGGAGAACTAACCCCTATCATAACTTGGTAGCTCTAACCATTCATCCAAAATAATAATAGTTCACTCATAAGTTTGTAAAACCCATTTCACCAATCAACTACTTATGTAGGTCAAGATCAAAATTCCATAACCTCCTCTGCCTAACAGGCTTCATGTCCATGTCAATACCCAAAGTCCAACTCAAAATCAAGAATCATCCCTAATTGTAAATGGAGGCACATAAGGCTTAACCACCTTACCATGCCTAGCATTAATCAAAATGTCACAATTTAACCAACCGAGAAATTCATTATGCATAGCCACATGCTCTAGTTGCCTAGGAACAAATTATCAGTACTCTATTCATATAAGCCCACAAGACTCTTCCGGTGGTCCATAACTAGGCATCTAGTGCTAAATTAAGGTGTCCCATATTGTCCATATTATTTTTAAAAGCACTAAATCTATATTTACAGATTTCTGTGCTATTTCATTACATTCAATAAATGGTAGTTTCTTCATCCAACTCATATCATGGTATACATTTTTAAAAATGAGTCCAGGGAACATTATGCACAATTCATTCAAGTACTAGCATCAGCTTAAACATCAAAAAGAATAAAGGTCAGATAATAATGAATTGGCATCTCAACATGCAAAAAAAAAAAAAAAAGGAAGAAAGCACAGATTTATCTAGTAATGCTAAAAGGGCAACCAAAAAATTAACTGTAGTGCATAAACTAAAAGATCTAGTGAACTATGATAGTAGGACTCTGCCACCACTCCTACACCTGTCTCTAAGACATCCAACATCCAATATGAACATTGTCATGCTCAATAGACCATGTATCATAACTTTAAAGAAAGGAAAAAAAAAGTATCAGCCATCTAGACTCATGCCATATTAGATACAAGTACCTATCGTTATCAACATATTGGTGCAAAATGATTATTTCAAGAAATTGTTGAGATTTCTTTTCCTTTCCTTGATGATTTAGTATAAAGAAGAGAGGAAAACAAAATCAACATCATACCTGAATTGACGCTTCCAGGCACCCCGAGGGGTGACCCTCGCAAATTCCCACCTATTGTGTACATACCCTGCAGTAAAGCAACAATTTGTTCATCAGCTGACATGAACAAGATAAGATTTCTGCTCATCATGAAGGTGTAGCATTTATACCAAGTGTCTGGCCTTCTCAACCTCCTGTTCTAGTTGTGAGAGTTTTAAACGACTTGACTCTAACTGCTGAACATAAGCCTGCCAAAGAATGTACTTGAAGATCAGCATATTAAGCCTGACTTTATTAGTCAGTTAAAAGAAATCACTTTGCTAAGTACCTTTTTCCGCAGTCGGCTTTTTCGAGCAGCCTCTCGATTTTGTGCCAGCCGTTTCAATATCTATAAATGTCATTTATTAAACTAAGGGGCCCATATTAATTGCAGAACATTTCTGATAAGCATTACTAAAATGCAATCCATACTTTCACAGTCTACTTAATTAACAGAGCTGAACGTGGCTCACTGAGATGATTGGGATTTCATATAAGAAGATGAATCTCTGATCAAATACAAACAGTCATGCCATACACCAGATTAACAAAATAAGAAGCAATAGTGTCTTTCAAATATAAACCATTTAAGGTAACTAAAACAAAAATTCAACCAGCTTGAAATAATTATAATTCAGTTCATGATAGGATATCTCAAACCATCAACTGTTGGAATTTCACAAATTTAACTAGGAAATATCCCAGTCTGATGTAGGAAAAACCTTAACATAAGTTCATTATACTAAAGCAACATACATTCTCTATTCTGGTGCTCACTATAGGATTTTCTACATTTCTTGCTTACAATTATATAGAAGATGCAGACTAGAATAATATATTCTCAAGTGTAAAATTTAAACTTCAAAATCCATAATTCTCTAAGTCTGGAATGTATATGTGTGCTTCCATTGGTTATCACTAATTAAATTGCCTCACAAATTAAGTTTCAATCAGATATAAATGCACTTACTACCTAGGTCAGTATTTCTTATTTTATACATGAAAAAGTCTTCGAGAGGTTGGTATAGATCACTTAGTTTGACACATGATATCAAAATTTTATTTCTGGTAGTAACAAGAATATTGAAGATTTTGTGAAAAGGATACTTTCTGCACGAATTTACAGCATAACAATCACATTAAAATGACTTAGGAAACAATTACTAATGTCATGTTAGTCAAGATTGAGAAAAATAAACTAATAAAACTACCATAGAATTGATAGGAGTAAAAAAAATCTCATAGGCATTTTAATATTTTATTACCTTATCTGAAGTCTTGTTTTCTTTATGGTCATATTTCTTTGGTTTTCCTTGTGCCTTGAGAGGAATATCTTCTAGCTACATAAGAATACAAATAACCAATCAGAACAAGTGCTGACATTAGTAAAGGTTATAATTGGAACAAGATAGATATGCTGCAGATATCGACCAAATAGTCAATTCGCATATCTGCCTCCATAACAGTTGAAGCACATGTATTTTGACTACTATCAGCTTTGAATGAGTCCTCCCACATGCCGATGTGGTGATTTTCTTCACACATGCCCATCCTAAGCGAGGCTTGAAATGGAGATATATGGCTCCTACTGTTTGCACTGAAAGGATAAGAAGATTACTCCAATGGAATGCACAGCAGTTAAAAGTCAAACAATTTATCGATTAAAGGAAGTGTTTCCTAGAGACACAATGTTCAATATATTGCATCAAGGCTTTTAATCATGCCAATAAAAGTAAATATAACAATCAACCTCACTCCACTAGTATCTAATTGGTAGCCAAACATAAATAGTAAGCAATGAGTAACATACTTTTTAGCATTCCAAACAGTTCTAAGTACAACAGCCATTTTGTATAAATGACACAACACAAGTTTGTTTGACAAACTCCTTGAACAGAAATGAATCCAAGCCCCAAGATTACTTAACAAATCCATCTTCACTCCTGGGATTTTATCACTGAGTAATCCACTCAAAAAATTATCCACCGCCTATATTCATGGTGTATACATAACTTTTTGATAAATAACCATAAGTAGCAATATCTCCAACCCCCACTTAAGATCATTTCATTCTACAGAGAAAGATTATCAGGATTCAGACAAATCCCCGTAATTATTCCTGTCAACATACTTCAGGACTGTGTCACGAGAAGCTTTCATAAAACTAAACAATATGTTAGATCAATTTGTCACGCAAAACTAGGTATGCAAAGTAATCGTATATCTTCTTCATTCTTCTTTTACAAACATTCAAAAATCGAACACCAGGGAGATATTATTGTTTCATCTGAATTACTCAAATCCTTCTAAGATGAAATCGGAGTTTTGATTACATCCTTGATCTACAAAAGGTAAAAAAAAAAAAACACAAGAGCAGTGCTGAACTCAGAGTACAAGTAAATTTCTGTTCAGCCTCCGCAACAACTTCAAAAAGAAACAGTATAAACTCTGACTCTACCCTACGTTCTCTGCCGACAAAACTCATCCAAAACAGTATTTCCGCTTCACCGTTACTTAAGTAAACAAAAAAAAAAAGGATTTTTCCCGTCCAACAGAACAGAGAGATTCCAACTTCACAACCAGCAGCGACCAGGACACAAGCACATCAACTATTACGAAAAGACAAAAAAAAAAAACGAATCAACCTTGAGGACAAGAGTTGAGCTGCCTATTTGCCCCGTGAAACTATTGCCTCGGCATGAAGCGCACAACCCTAACCCCGAACCCCGATAGGGAAAGCCCGCAGCCGCCATTCCCTCCCTCCCCGCCCCTTTATCAAGAGGGAGACAGAAAGAGAGAGGCTCAGAAGCAGATTAGTAGACGGAAGTGGAGATTCCCGGAGGTCGAGTTCCGTCCCTTCTCAGTCCTCCACCGTTATTTTTTAATGGTGGGTCGCGGGAAAGCGGAAAGAGCGTGTCACACAGTTAGGCGTCTCGTTATCCTGCTCCATCGGGACACCCGCGATGGCTGTCGCGCACAACCCCGGTGCACTTACCTTCCCCAAACGCACCTAAAAATTTTTGGTTGTCTCCCTCGCTCACTCACCAGTCACGACGACTTTACCTTTTTCCCAAACATTCTCATAAGTTTAAAATTATGAAAAACGCCCTCTAGACGTTATCCTTCTAAAGGAATGTTTTTGAAAGTTTGGGGACGCAATTTAAAAAGGAAGGTAAAGTCGATGGCTAAATTCGAATTTTCCCGTGCGATATTGACAGCGCAATGTCGACCACTGAGTGATTACTATACGCGCAATGATTCAAAGCTTTTGAATCCCCATTATAATGCCAGTAATGATGATGATAATTTTTGTTTTCAATTTAAAAAATTGGTGAAATTTTCATGGGCTATTCAAATTTATTTTTGAAATCATTAATCACTTTTTTTTATTTATTTTAAAAACAAGAACGACAACACCAAATTAAAGAAAGAAGAAGAACAGAAAAAGAAATTGCTTACCAAGATCCTACATGGTGCATGTTGTTTTCAAAGTAACCAAGGTAAAGCTCCATTATATCTTCTTGTTGTTGTTGATGATCCTTGCAAAGGTTCATGGCTGAATCATTTCACAGCTCCATCCTTCATCCTTCATACTTCTTGCTGCAGTTCATAAATTTATTGTTCTTGAGGAAGGAATGAGTCATACCTCTCTTTCTTTGTCAAGGAATTCCAAGCCTAATAATCTTAAGATCGATGGAGAGAATAATTAAAACTAGCACTCAAGCTCAAAGTTTCGAGGAAGGAAGCAAGGTGTTAAATGGAGTACAACCAAGAGATAAGCTCATGGTGGGCATACCTTTTAAGTAGCTGCCATCCACTAAACCTTTATGGATTAAGCATTAAAAATGTCTTTAAAAGAGCATGATGCATTAATCATGCTCCTGATGGGGCTAAAAGTAGAATCAACTTGACTGGTGCTTTATATGATAATCCTAGATTAGCATTCTTTTTCTTATCTAAGTAAATGGTAAAGCAATTAGTTAAATGGCAAATTAATTCAGGACTAAGGAATCAACAAAGGCAGGCATTGCTTTCATGGACTTTTAATTGAGTATGATCTTGATATAAATTTTTTTGGAGTTTAAATAGCAATAACAAACTTGAGGATCATCAAACTGGAAAATATATCACTGTACTGAAAACATTTTTGCATTTCAATAAAAGTAGAGAGTTCAATCATTCATGGCCCTCCTGTGAAAGTTTCCAAGTAGGTGATGCCCTAAAATACTTAAGCTCTAAGGATTCTACCTCCTTGCATCTTTAAAATTTTGTCTTCATCAGCTTTAGCTTTTCACTGGAGGTGCCATCTAACCCTATAGCAAATGCATACGTTGCGTACTAGATTTTCAAGTGTAATTATTTCAATGATTAAGTGTTGATTCCACTGAATTATAAAAGGAACAAAAAAAAATTCACTGACCCTTGGATTTCTGAAACACAGCTACTGCAGTTAAATATTGGTGCTCTTATCAATTGATCTGTTCTGCATGAAAAATGGATATGAGATAAATTTTGGTTACTTGAATATAATGGTGGAGGGTCATGCATAGGAGCATATGGAGGCAAAGTGCAAAGCTACCTGGAAAAGCATAGTAAAGAGAGTGCAAGGATAATATAAGAAATGAGTGATGAGGAAGATTCTTGCAATTGCATGGATTGACAGTGGAAAATGCTGCGTTCATTCTGCTTTAAACTAAATTATTTTCATCTATAGAGGTGCAGCTCAAACAGCATGCATCACTGACCAGTAAAAGATCCATTTGGAGTCTGCAATACCAACTCTGACCATATTTAGCTAAGGAATGTACAAGATACCGTGGGGCATTTAATAGGATATATAAAGAGGTTTTATTCCCTGTACGTAGCTCCTGGCCAAAAGAAATGATCAAATCCAGAAAGCATAGCAAAAGTAAGAAAACCTTATGCACAAAAGATATATGATCTCATCAAGGATCATTGTCGGATGGTTCTTACGACGTATTTTAGGCTATAGGCCTTCAAATAATTAATAAAGTTTATCCGTAAATCTTCACAGTGTTCCTCTCAATTAACCTTAGATTTGTCTCCTCTCAATTAAACTGCACCACTACTTTAATTTCACTAGCCTGCTGGCTCAATCTGTAATATTAAGAAGACAGGCTGAGTTTTCCATATCTACAATATATTTAATAACAACTAGGAGTATAGGATATTAATATGAAATTGATGATGATTTATTATGTTTGGATTGCAATGACAACCATGTTTATTATTATTTTTATATTTATTATTATCATAGTTATTTTAATATGTTACCATATTTATCATAATATTTTTATATATTATTTTGACAATATGTATAAATAAGTTTGTTAGTACTCTATGATAATTATCAATAAAGAAATAATTATTTTCTTTTTATTCTTTCTTCTTATTCTTCCTATGTCTCCTATGTCTTTATGTTTCAATATGAGCTATGATCCTTCGCATCTATCTCTCCTCTTCTTTTCCTTTTTCCCTTTTTCCTTTCATGCATGTAGCAACTTTGCCCCCACCGCCTCACACGTTAACCTCTCCTCTTTTCTTCCTTCTCCTTTCTTCTTTCTTCTTCGTTTTCTTTTCCTAACATTAACATAACTATTTTTTTCCCTTCTTCTCTCACCCACAATAGTAGTTTTTTTTCTTCTTAAAGAATTCTTAGGCTTCAATGCCATCACCTAACGCATCTTTAATGTCACTTACCCACTATCATTTTTATCTTATCTTTTACATCCAAAGTGTTATGAAAATTTTCTTCTCCTCCTTCCTCTGCTCAGGAAATTAATTTAAATGCTCTCTTTCCTTCCTCTTCCTCTATTGTGCCCCTTCTCTTTGAAAAAAAAAATCTTTTTTTCAACCTTTTGTCTTTTTTTTTCATGCTCCTATTTCATCCTCTGTTGGTCGCTCTTTCTCCCTTCTCCTTTCCTTCCTCTTCGTCTTCCTCTCTTCCAGCATTACATCTCTCCCCTCTTTTTCCTTTTTTAATGTGCTTTTCCTTTTTAAAAAATGGCCGCTATCTCCTCCTTCCTCATCAAGGCACCACTCTCACCACCTCATCTCTTTCCTTCCTCTTTTATTCTTATTCTTCTATCCTTTTCTTCTAACACTTGGACATGCACTCCTCTCTCCATTTCTCCCTTCACTCTGCCAAGCTCCCTTTCTTCGACATTAATTCAGAAAATTTATCTTCTCAATAGCAATAATACATTCCACGTCCTCTTCTACTTCTTCCTTTTTTTCCTTTCAAGCATCATGATTTTAGCAATCACAATTGCATTTTCTTCTTCTTCTTCCTCTTTCTTTTTTTCCCATAGGGAGAGCAACATCACTTTCCTTCTCTTTAATTTCGATACAATAAGTTTCTTTCCTTTCTTTATCTTCCTCTCCCTTTCTTCTCCTTTTCTCTCTTCTTATTCATACAGCAATGTCAACCCTAGTAAACCTTTCATTGTTTTTCTTCCTTTCCTCTATTCCAAAAAATTTCAACCACCAAAATTATAATCGTGACTCTTCTTCTATTTCCAAAGTCACAAGTTCACTGTCCTATTCTAGAAATTCAACAGGCGCAAAACTATAGTCTTCTGCTACTCTTTCTCTATTGATGGTCATTATTTTAGAAGATTTAATTAATCGTATAGTTGGAGAAGTTGTTTCAATAAATTATCAATCAAACTTGACGTTCGACATCTTCTCATTGAGTTTGCCAGAGGATAATGCAAGATATTGATCAGAAATTGTTACTGATGGCTTACTATGTTTGGATTGCAATGACTTATTTATCATTTTTTTTATATTTCTTATTACTATAGTTATCTTAATATGTTACCATATTTATCATATTATTTTCTCTCTATTTTTTCTTTTTTTTCTCTCTATTCTTCCTACCTCTCTTTCAACAATATTTTCATTCGGATAATTTTTGCAGATTCCTTAGATTTCAGCTATGTTTTGTTGCGCCAATTCACTATGCCATTGAAACTTGAAAACCAATAGAGAAGTTATTACACCATCGACAGCTAAATATCTGTAGCTTTGTAAACAGTTTCCAGCATTTGCAGTTAAGAAATCTATTTGGCTCTACACAGAGTTTGATGATTAATATGTTCCTGATCCGGCGATGACATGGAGTTCCACTGATGAGGATAGCTTTTGCACGGCTTTGATCTTAGGCAGGAGTAGAAAGAGGAAGGAGGCACGCGTACGTTAGCAATCCCAACGCACGCCTTAGCTAAAGCTTCAATGTTTCCTTGCCCATCTGTCTCTCATGCAGCGACGACGATTTCTGAAACTTCGCACTGGTTGGGGCACCGAAGGTTGTGCACGTTAATTTGATCTTCTCGTGACTGCGTGAAGTCTAGCTTGATTTCAGAACAAAAATATCATTGACGATCGACGACCAGTTAATGAGAGGAAATACAATAATGTTTCTTTAATTCAAGAAGAAGAATGTAGGCTAACAAACAGGATCATTTTATATTAATTTATCTAATATTTAAAAAAAAAATATAATAACTAATTAATTTTGAAGGTGATTGATTTGATTCTATAGAAATTTCTCATCAATCACTGATTAAATGTACAAATGACGTATCACTCCACAGCCAACATTTCAAAATTATTTTCAAGAAATTAATCTATAATATATCATAGTTAGGAATCAATCTATAGATGTTTAGTTAACTATAGAAGTGTTTTATCATTTTACGTAGTGAAGACTTATCCAATATATATCTTGACTAAAATTATTGTAAGTTGTTTTTTATGTTGATATGCACACGAGTGTCATGTATGAATACGGTTATTGTGCTCAAATCAACATACTATCCCCACGTAGCTTCAGCCCGTACCAGCATATGGCTCAGAGTAGTTAAGGTCAACCTCTTGAGCTAGTCTTCACATCAGCATCTCTAGATCAATCTTCCAATCAAAGTCTTTCTGGAGCTTCCTAAACTTCCTCCTTTGAGCTTCTTGAGCTCTTTACTTCGAGTTCTTATATATGATCGCCCGCATGGTTATTAGTTGTAAGTAGACATGGCTCACGATTCTCGCGATCATTATCTCTGCAATTAGTGGCTTGTAACAATCAAACAAAAGATATTAATGAAGATTACCAGAATTAATATCAAGATTAGTGACTAAAATGGCAGAATATTTTCAAAGATCATAGACACAATTCAACATGTAACTTCCAATCTCACACTTAAAAAATGATAATCCCAGTTAGTCGTATTGACTCAATCCCTGGGGTGACCGGCCCGGCCCCACGGAAGTTTCCCACCGATCATCAGGGTAAATCGGGAAGTGCACGCAGTAGCCAACCCAGATGCCCAGCATCCTTTGATTGTGATCCCCATTTGGAGGAAAATTCCTGCATGCAAATACGCCGCACGCAGCGGCCAACCCAGATGCCCAGCATCCTTTGATTGTGATCCCTATTTGGAGGAAAATTCCTGTAAATACGCCGTAACTGGGGATCGAACCTCGGGTGCCTGGGTGACAACCTGGATGTCCTACCGCGGCACCATGGCCCCGGGGACAAATCTCACACTTATAAATACTATGGTTTGTTGAAATGGTCGTGATCATAGTTGTCACAAGCAAGTTTCGATTGAGGAAGTCTCACACAGTGATCGTAACACCCAAAACAAGATACTTGAAGATTTATAGAGCAAGTTACAAAATTAACCTAGCATCTAGCGGTGCAAGATTTTGAAGATCGTGAAATCTTTTATCGCGATTCTGGTTTCACTTTCAAAAACTCATATCACAATCATGCTCAGTTCGAAAAAAAACTATGGTAGAGAGTGTTGGATCTCTTGGACAACGGCTAGAGAGGGGGGTGTGAATAGCCGCTCACACTTTTCGCTTTTCTTCCTTCGTCTTCGTTGTCGCAGCGGAATGAACAATCAGAGTACATGAAGACTGGGATCAGCACGCTAACACAGTGATTTACGAGGTTCGGAGATGATGCTCCTACTCCTCGGCGTGTCCGTAAGGTGGACGATCCCTCGATCTTTCGGCAGATCAGACCCCGATAAATATCGACTATAATATTCTCTTTCTCGGTGGAGGAACCTCTCCACAGATTCAGGGGCGGCTCAAGCCTACGGAGGGCCCTAGGCAAATTTTTTTAAAAAAATTATTGTTATTATTTTAAAAAATTTTCTCTCACCCTTTTTTATTCGGACTTGAAACCGACAATGGTGGATTTAAAATTTTTTTAAAATAAATTAAAATATTAATTTTAAAAATAAATTTTTTAGATAAAATTAAATTTTCTTACTTTTTGAGATGCAAAATTATTAATTAAATTTTTTAGATAAAATTAAATTTTCTTGCGTTTTGTATGTCTAGAATCATATTTTTTAGCAGACATATTTATATTCAAATAATAATAATAAAAATATAATTCTCTACTATTTTATAGAAATAAAAATATTTTAAAATTAAATAATAATAAAACCTAATTTATACGTAATAAAAAGGAACAGATTAACAGAGAGGGTGCTCAGTGCTTACCAATTTTCTTCGATCTTGCTCTTCTTCAACCGCCACGAGCCTACAAGGTCTGACGAAAGGCGAACTGCGAAGGATACAGAAATTCAAACATCCATTTCATCCAAACATCCAACACAAATCAAGATATAGAATTTCAAATTAAGAACAAGTAATCTAAAGTAACGCAATTGAGTAGCATAACACTAATTGTGGTAATAACTCATGCTTCTTGTTTGTCATTTCTAGATATGTAAATGATCTAGAATTAATAATAGAAACTGAAAGATGAATATTTACTCTAATAATGAACGATCTACTAAGAATTAATAATAGATCCGGAAGTAATCTACCTTGGTAGTCCGCCTTGTCAGAAACGATCCACCGCCCCTCGAACGATTCGTTAAAGGACTTGTAAACAGCTGGATCAAACATGAAAAATCACTACCTAAATGGCTAAATCTCAGCAACAATAATACTGGAAGAAGGAAGCCAAGGAAAAAAAAGAAACTACTACCTACCGGATCCGACGCCCAAATATGGAGGAAACAGGACGCAATCAGCAGCTGGGGCGTCTGATTCCGTCCCTTAACCGCGTTCTAGTCGAGAAGATTGTCCCTCCCTCTAAGACCAGTGTCGGAATCCTCCTCCCAGAGAAGACGAACAAGCTGAACTCTGGAAAAGTGGTAGCAGTTGGTCCTGGGACTCGTGATCGTGATGGGAAATTAATCCCTGTCACTGTAAAGGAAGGAGATACAGTTTTGCTGCCGGAATATGGTGGGACTGAAGTTAAACTCTGTGAAAAAGAGTACCATTTATTCAGAGAAGATGACATACTTGGTACTCTTCATGATTGAATTTTTAGCAGATCTATCTCAGTTCTCTCTTAGGTTGTCTCTAGTTAGCATTGATGAGGATACGTATTAAGAGCAGAACTCTTGTAATCCTTTCCGTTTGCTATTAAAATCAAACCCAAGTGGTGGAACAATTACTGTTTTGATAAATTTAGACATGGTTCGCTACTCAAAAAAAAAAAAAATCAGCAGCTGGGGCGGCCGTCCTACCCTAAATCTCAGCGAAAACGGAAAATCAAGCCCCCTTGGCCCTTACCGCTCGCCCCGAGGAAGAACGAGAACGCCCAGCGAAAATCTCAGCGAATCCGCAGTGAACTCCCGGTCAGGAATGCCGCCGAGGAGTCCTCCCGGTCAGGAACGCCGCCGAGGAGTCCTCCCGGTCAGGTACGCCGAACGCCCCGGTCAAGAACGCCGCCGAGGAGTCCTCCCGGTCAGGAACGCCGAACGCCCCGGTCAGGAACGTCGAACGCCCTGATCAGGAACGCCGCCGAGGAGTCTTCAAATTCGCGGGCTCGCCTGGCGCCTGCTTGAGCTCGCTGTCGCTGCTCGTGTTGAAGAAGAGGGGAGATGAAGAGGCGAGATCGGGCGTTTTTGAAGAGGCGAGATCGGGGGAGAGATCGGGGGAGAATGCGAAGGGACAGCATCGCGGATGCAGATCGGGGCTTTCCGGATCGGATTTTAATAATTCTGTCATCCATTAACCCTAAATACCCTAATTAAAGGTGGGCCCCAATTAAAATTGGGCCCTAGGCATAGGCCTTACCGGCCTATGCCTAAAGCCGGCCCTGCACAGATTGTTTCAAATGATACAAAGATAAGCTCAAGACAAGGAGAATACAGTGAATCAAAGATCGGACAACAGAGACAACAAGAACCACTTGCTGCTCAGCCTGTTCCTCCAAACACAGGACGTTGCTCTAGACAGAGCCAACAAGAACAGCTAGCAGCACAAGCCTGTTCCTCCAAACACAGGACGTTGCTCTAGACAGAGCCAACAAGAACAGCTTGCAAGTCGGTTCCTCCAAACACAGGACGTTGCTCTTGCTTCCTCTTCTTTGATTCACGATCAGGCTCTCAAGGATGATCAACAGATAGTCGTGGAAGCTCTTTAGAATGATCAATGGTAAAATGCGTGAGTCTCTCCTTAGCGCTGCTTCTTGCTTCTCTTATAGCCTCTGCTTGGTTCTTGTGTCCAACGGATCCCTGCACTGTTCTGACACCAGCTGCCGTCCGTTGTCACAGAACTCTCCCTGCAGAAGAGACAGCTCAAAAGCCCGCCTTGGAACTCTCACCATCCATTTGAATTTCCCTCCATAACCTGTCCTGTATATCTGCACACTCAAAAGCAGCATTAAAAATATTCCTGTAATACCCGCAATTTTCCTTAAATAATTCTTGGATAATAAGATAATGAATGATTGCTCCAAAGGAATTTAATTTCTATATGTGTCTTGATGATTTAATGGGTTAATTTCATGTGGGCTTGCAAAAAGGTAAAATGAAAGAAAAATTAATGGAGGAGCCGGGGATTGATCCTTGGACCTCATGAATGGCAAGCCTAGTAGAAGCATGAGTTAACCAAATGTGCTAGCAAGATTATCTTGTTAGAGACACATAGAGAAATAAATTTAAATGAGGAGATAAAGGAAGAGAGGTTATAAAAGGCAGTTTACAATTACTTTTCTCTATTATATTTTCCCACTCAATCAAGATTTTCTTTCCTATAAGGTGGTTGCCGAAATGTTAAGAGAAGGAAAAGGAATTCGAAATTCAAATTTCGAATAAATAAGGATAAGGAATAACCCTCTCCCTAAATGGTAAGTTTAAAGTGATTGCTCCATCAATTTCCTTCCCCTCAAATCTTGTTTTCCTTCCTTATGGGCCTTGGCCGAAACTCATGGAGGGAAGGGGGGATTCGAAATTCAAAAGGGAGAGAGAAGGAAGGCTTTGGTCGGCCATGGAAGGAGGAGGAGATTAGGAAAGGTGTTTAATGAGGGAATTTCATGCCAAGATAGGAGGGGAAGTAAAGGAAACTTTTCCACCTCATTTCCTCCCTCCTTCTTATAGCCGAAACTCTCTCCCTCTTCTCCTCATTCTTTCCCACCGAAACCTCCACACCCTCTCCTCCTCCCCTTGTGACCGAGACCTCCCCAAGGAGCTCCAAGTGGCCGGCGCCTCCCTACAAGCAAGAGGAAGAAACAACAAGAGAAAAGGCTTAAGGCAAGGGATTGGTAAGAGTTTAGTCTCCTTTCGGTTTTCTTTCTCTCCACCTCTCCCTCCTCCTTGTGTGACCGAAACCCTCTTCTCCTCTCCTCTCCTTGTGACCGAAACCTCCAAGGGGACAAGTGGCCGGCGCCCCCAACCAAGCAAGGGAAAGACAACAAGACAAGGGCTCTAGGGAAAGTCATTGGTAAGGGATAGGTTTAAGTTTTTCCTTGGTTTCGTTTTCTTTCTTTCTTGTCCATACACCGAATCTGGCCGAAATCTCATGTTCTCCTTGTTGTCAAAACAAGAAGATAACACCAAGGGCTAGAGGGCTTGGAGAAAGGAAGGAAGGGCACCAAAGAAATCACCGAAAAGAAGGGTTTTCTCGCGTTTGGTAGAGTAAAAATCAACGACTCCCTCACCCTGCAACATGATAGTTTACGGTTGTTCTATGACTTCTTGTATTCCTAAAGATTTCATGAAGAAAAATATAAAGAAGTCTTGATTATAACTGTTCAGCCATGAAGTTAAAAATAGGATCTAAAAGCATGTTTTTGTAAGTTGGTTTCTTTATGCCATTTATGTGAATGTATAAGTAAACGGGTTCATTTTCCATGTGATAAAAATTTAAGGTTCATGCTATAGATCCTTAGGTTTCGGCTATACATGCTAGAAATTTTAAGAGTTTGTTTAACATGCCATGGTTTAGAAGAAAAAATACAAGATAAGGTTTATATGGAAGGTTTTACATGCAATGACTTTTATGGTATGTTTTATGTGATGCTAAAACCTAACAAGGATTAGATAGGCTAGAGGATATGTCACATGCTTCAAGATGTTATTTTTAGGGAATCTAATCCATGCTTTTTAGGGGATGATAAGGTTCGGCCAGACCATGTAACCATGGTTTGGATCGAAGTTCAAACTAGGTAATGTGTCCAAATGCCATGAAATGAATGCCTATCATGATATAAGAGAATGTGTAACTAAGTTAAGGTTAATCATGGGTTTTAAAAAGGTATAGGGTTCGGCCACCATGAAACAAAAAGGTTAATGGTAGTTCTAATCCTAACTAATGGCTTTAATAGGTAGAGAAACCTTAACAAGAACCTAGGACATCAATGGCTAAGCCTAACTCGAGGTTCAACCTTGTGAGGTTCGGCCAACCTAGGTAGGGGACCCAAGTAATGGTTTGAACCTACTCTAATAGGTTTTAAATACGACTTGAGGCTCTCGTATGAAGTTAAAATAGATAAGGGTACATAGGGAAAGCAAAGAAACCAAAGGGGACTCCGAGACGATTCGACCAACCTTAAGAGATTAGGGACTTGGTCGGATCTAGAGTTCTTATGCGATCAACTACTAAATGGGTAACCTTAGTTAAACTTATTACGTTCCAAGTAATAAGAAATGACAGGACCTAAGGAAAAAGGTAACCTATAAGGGGCTTAACCCTAAGAAAAGTGTAAGGGTTCTGATTGAACAAAGATGTCAATGTGGGTAACCATGATAAAAGGTTCATGACGTGAGTTTATCTCATGTTAATGACACAAGATGAAAATCATGATATGTTATAACATACCACATGAAATGATGTCCGAATGTTCATCGTGTATAAAGGATGATGAACGATGAAATGATAAGAGGACATTCATAATGAAATGAAAAAGAAAGGTATATGCATTAAATTATTTTAATGAATGGCTTGTACCGGAACCCGAAAGGGGTCCAAGGGATGGCCACCTAAAGAACGGCCCTAGGTCGAAAGACAAAAGACCTAGTAACCGAATAGTCGAGACTTGCAACCTCGTACTATTTGGAATGGCGCGCAAGAAATGAATGGGTACAAGCCAGGGATCCCTAAAGAATGATAAGAATGATTAATTTCACTTATTATGTAATAAGTTTTCAAAGGCATGTGCATTATACTTATGCATATTATGAAATGTAAGTTAAGGAAATTACATGTGCTCAATGTTTATGAAATGATATGCTTTGATGTTTATGCTTGCTTTTATCATGTGATATTTATATGCTCGGATTAACGACTTGGTTTTGGTGAGTAGGAAAGGAGCTTACTAAGCCTTGTGCTTACAGTCTCTTCTTTCTCATGTTGCAGAACCAAATCAAGGTCGTTAGGGAACGGGAAGCAGCAGGGACAAGGCCAAATAAGATGTGTGTGGTGGTGCCATAACGACGAATATGAAACTTAAACATTGCATGCTAAATGACTGTGTTAATTACTATTGTTTTAAGATTATGATGTTATGTGGTTGATGATAGAACCTTAATAACTTAGACAATATTTGCATGCTCTTAAGATGTTTAAGTATCACATATGAACTTCTATTATGTTAAAATGTTTCCGCTGCAAGTTTTAGATTTTCGTATGTGATATACTATATGTATGTATGAAAAAAAAAAAAAAAACCCCGTAACGTCCGTCAAAGGCTCTGGTATGGTAAGGACGGGCGTTACAGAATGGTATCAGAGCAAAGTTATGCCACTACACACACACATCAGCCTTGATCCTGCCGCTTCCAAGTAAGTTATTTAAGTAAGCTATTTATGTACATTGCATACTTGCTTACTATTTCTATGTACATGATATGATGTGATGACTTGAGTATCAGGGTTATATCTCACTTGACTCTATGGACAGCATGGCTCATTACAATGAACGCATTGAGGAGTTGCTCGAGGAGCTAGATGAGATTGACTACAGTCCCACCCAAGGAATCCTAGGAGTCATTGGTAGAGTGGATCGCACCTTCTGGAAGCTGGAGCGAGAGGGGTTCCCTATGCTGAACGACCACCGGATCGGGGCACTGATGCGTGCATTACCCAGGCGCGCGAGGACGGTAGCCCAGGAGATTTGGAACCAGTATGACTGTCGCGTAGCTTACACTGAGTTATGCGGGCGGTTGCTCCAGCACGACTTTCCAGAGGACTTGGGTGAGTCAGGATCAGAGTCCGAGGACGAAGAAGAAGATCCAGAGATGCTGGAGAACTATGAGTCTGAGGAGGACCCTGAGCCTGAGGAGGACCCTGAGCCTGAGGAGGGTTTTGAGGACGCTCCTGAGGAGGACGAAGATGTAGAGATGATGATCCTAGAGGAGGAAGAAGCTGATGAAGATCTGGAGATAGAAGATCCAGATGAGGACATGGACATGGAGGAGACGGTAGAGGATCCTGATGAGGCACCGGAGCACCCTGCTCCGATTGTTCCTGTTCCACCACAGGACGATCTCATCATGACTCTACAGTTATGGTTATTATTTACTATCGTGACATTGTACGTTCTAGTAGGAAGGGTAGCACCTCCTAACTAGATTAGAGTGGAGTATGTAAAAGAAGTTATGTGGTTAATAAAGATGGAATAAAGGATTACTATTGCCACATCATAAGAAGGAGGATTACTAGTGAAGGGAAGTTGGATAGACCCTACACTAGATGGGTATCCCCACCTAAGGGAGTGAAGAAGACTTAGGTGGGAAGGATGGTTTCTCCAACTAGCATGATACTTTCTTTCATGCTATATGGTATGGGTAAATAACATGGGGTTAGTTAAGCTTAATTATGTAGGAATGTTAGTTAGAATAACATTTTGCATGATGGAAGCATGTTCTTACCTTAGGAAAGTAATGCATATAATGATGCATACATACCAAGGAAATGAACTCTTACACTAACCTGCTTGTTATTAGGAACATGCCTAGAAGGAGTAACAGAATCAACGGGACTGAGAATCAGTCAGACCTGACCCAGCTGGTGGCAGAGCTCCAGCGTCAACTTGTTGAACAACAACAGACCATCAACACCTTGATGGGTCAGCAACAAGGGAACGCTGTTCCTCCATCAGCAGCACCAGTAGCACCCTCGACTACACCCGGACCCTCAGCGGGCCCTGCCTCTGTAATGAGACCTGAAGCTTACCTGATACAGTGGCAGAGATTGAAACCGGAATCATTCTCGGGTGCTGGCGAACCATGGGATGCTCAAGCCTGGTTCAAGACTGTGGAGAGCATTGTGGAGATGCTGGATTGGCCTGAACATGAGAAGGTCAAGTGTGCATCCTTCTGCTTCACGGGAGATGCCAGAATGTGGTGGGATCGGGTCAAGGCCAAGAGGACCATTAATGAGATGAAATGGTCAGACTTTGAATCAGAGTTTTTGGAGGAGTTCTTCCACATGAGGGTCACCAACAAGCACTACGACGAGTTCACCGAATTCCGTCAAGGTGACTTGTCGGTGAACGAGGCCGTCAAGAGATTCAACCGGTTGGCACGCCTATGCCCTGAGCTAGTGGGCACAGAAAAGGAGAAAGTTCGCCTCATGTTGAGGATGCTGCGGCCCGAGATAGCCATGAATGTGGCTGGCGGGGTAACGAAGCCGCAGACCACTGAGGAGCTGATCAGTGGTGCTTTAGCTACGGAGCACTATCTGAATGGCATCAAGAAACAAAAGAAGGCACCAACCGAGGTCAAGACTGAAAACAAGAACCAGCCTACTGGGAATCATAACCGCAAGGATAAGAAGAGATGGAATAAGTCCAAAGGCGGCCCTGCAAATAAGAAACCTAAGTTGAATCCCTGTGCAAAGTGCGGGAAGAACCACCCTGGAGAATGCCGCTTAGGGACCAACAAATGTTTCATCTGCGGGAAGGAAGGGCATAAGGCTCACGCCTGCCCTACCAAGTCCCAGAAGTCCCAAGCGTCTTCTCAGCAGCCGCAACAACAACTGCAGTATCAGAAGGCACCTGCGCAGCTGCACTATATGCCGGCTGTGCTGGAAGGACCACAGATCAGCCAGGGAAGGCTAGAGGCCCCTCCAGCTATGACCAATGCAAGGGTTTTCTCCATTACCAGGGAGGACGTAGCGAATGCTTCCACTGTTGTCACAGGTCAGATATTCATTTACCGTCAATATGCTAATGCATTATTTGATACTGGGGCAACGCATTCGTTTATTTCCATATCTTATGCTAAGAAGATGAAGATACCCTTACAAATGTTAGATGAGAAATTCTTAACTACCCTGCCTTCGGGGGAAATAATGGCATCTACCCACATGTTGCGTGCCGTACCCATCGGAATCGCAGAAAGAGAACTCTACTGCGATCTGATAGTACTGGACATGCAAGATTATGATGTCATATTGGGTATGGATTTCCTGACCAAATATGGTGCTTCTATCGAGTGCCGTAAACGAAGAGTGGTCTTCCAACCTGAGGCAGAGAGTATGTTTGAATTTATAGGAGAGCCAAAGAGAAGAACTGGGAGATTCTTATCGGCTCTAAAAGCTCAGAAAATGTTAGACAAGGGATACACGGGTTTTCTCGCTTATGTGATAGATACAACTCAAGTTAAGGAGCGGAAGCTTGAAGATGTCAGAGTTGTATGCGATTACCCAGATGTATTTCCAGATGAATTGCCTGGTTAGCCCCAGATAGGGAAGTCGAATTTGGGATCGAACTGGTTCCTGGTACTAATCCGATCTCAAAGGCACCCTATCGTATGGCACCCGCGGAATTGAAGGAACTTCAAGTTCAGTTACAAAGAGTTACTGGATAAGGGTTTTATTCGCCCTAGTTATTCCCCATGGGGAGCTCCAGTGCTCTTTGTGAAGAAGAAAGATGGAACTATGCGCTTGTGCATAGATTATCGGGCACTAAATAATGTGACGATAAAGAACAAATATCCTCTTCCAAGGATAGATGATCTGTTCGATCAATTGAAGGGAGCCACGGTTTTCTCGAAGATTGATCTCAGGTCTGGTTATCATCAAGTGAAAGTGAAGCAAGAGGATATTCCGAAGACAGCTTTCCGAACGAGATACGGACACTACGAATTCGTAGTCATGCCGTTCGGAGTCACCAATGCTCCTGCCATGTTCATGGACCTGATGAATCGGGTATTCTCTGAATTCCTCGATAAATTGTGATGTCTTTCATCGATGACATTCTCGTCTATTCGAAGAGTCACGAGGAGCATGCCGAACACCTGAAGACGGTGTTACAGATTCTTCGGGAAAAGCAGTTATATGCTAAGTTCTCCAAATGTGAATTCTGGTTGGAGCAAGTAGCCTTTCTGGGCCATATTATTTCCAAAGATGGAGTTATGGTGGACCCAAGAAAGATTGAAGCTGTGAGTAACTGGAGTAGGCCAAAGAATGCTAGCGAAGTTAGGAGTTTTCTCGGATTAGCGGGCTATTACCGTAAGTTCGTGGAAGACTTCTCAAGGATCGCAGCACCTATGACGGCTCTTACTAAGAAGAACAAGAAGTACATATGGACGGAGGATTGTGAGAAGAGCTTCATGGAACTGAAAAGAAGACTTACGAATGCTCCCGTTCTTACTCTTCCGGAGAACGATAAGAGCTTCGATATGTACAGCGACGCTTCCCGACTAGGACTCGGAGCTGTACTGATGCAAGGTGGGAAAGTGATTGCCTATGCCTCTAGGCAATTAAAGAATCATGAAAAGAATTATCCCACCCATGATTTAGAATTAGCAGCGGTGGTCTTTGCTCTGAAGGTATGGAGGCATTACCTCTATGGAGCACAGTGTAAAATTTACACAGATCACCAGAGTCTGCGATATTTCTTTACGCAGAAGGATCTCAATATGAGACAGAGAAGATGGCTTGAACTAGTGAAGGATTATGACTGTGAGATCTTCTACCATCCGGGAAAGGCAAACAAAGTGGCAGATGCACTTAGCAGAAAAGCTAGTGCCACTTTGATGTCCTTATCAGTATTATCTCGACCATTGGCGAAAGAAATTATGAGCTATGGGATCGAAGTTATCTCTGGACAACTCTCGACTCTGGCCATAGTGCCATCCTTGTTCGAAGATATATTGGTGAAACAAAATGGGATCCAAGTCTACAAAAGATCAAGCAAGAGATCCAGGAAAGAAAAGACGAAGGTTTTCGGATTGCCAATGATGGGGTATTATACCTTAGGGATCGTTTATGTATCCCTAACGATCCGGAACTACGCAAAAAGATATTAGAGGAGGCTCACGGGACTCCCTATGCTATGCACCCGGGATCCACCAAGATGTATCAAGATTTGAAAGTAAGGTTCTGGTGGTCCGGAATGAAGAGGGACATAGCTCAGCATGTCAGTACCTGCCTGACATGTCAACAAGTCAAGGCAGAACATCAAAGACCAGGAGGGCTTCTGCAACCCATTCAAATTCCCGAGTGGAAATGGGAAGATATCTCTATGGATTTTATATCAGGACTTCCCAGGACCACTAATGGATATGATGCGATATGGGTTATAGTCGACAGATTGACAAAGTCAGCGCATTTCCTGGCAATCAAGATGACTTACTCTATTGAGCAACTGGCTCAATTATATGTTAAGGAGATCATCAGATTGCACGGTATTCCCAAGACCATTATCTCTGATCGAGATGGTCGATTTACTTCCCAGTTTTGGGAATGTGTTCACAAGGCTTTAGGCACAAAGCTGAAGTTCAGTACTGCGTTTCACCCTCAAACAGATGGACAAACAGAAAGGGTGAACCAGATACTAGAGGATATGCTAAGAGCTTGTGCCTTGGATTTCAAAGGAAGCTGGAGTCGATACTTATGTTTAGCGGAATTCGCTTATAACAATAGCTATCAAGCTACTATCGGCATGGCACCTTATGAAGCCTTGTATGGAAGGAAATGCAGATCTCCTGTCTGTTGGTTCGAAAGTGGTGAAAAGAAAGAAATGGGAATTCAGTCGGATTTCATACAAGACACCACTCAGGCGATACAGAATATCCGCCAACGTATAGAGACGGCCCAAAGTCGGCAGAAGAATTATGCTGATAAACGACGGAGGCCGTTGGAGTTCAATGTCGGAGACCTAGTTTTTCTCCGAGTAGCTCCTATGAAAGGGATTATGAGATTCGGAAAGAAAGGAAAGTTAAGTCCGCGATATGTGGGACCATACAAAGTTCTGAATAGGGTTGGGAAGGTGGCTTATGAGCTTGAGTTACCTCCAGAAATGGCCGCTATTCATAATGTATTCCATGTATCAATGTTAAAGAAACATATTCCGAATCCGGACAAGGTGATTGAGCCGCAAGCCGTTCAAATCCAGGAGGATCTGAGTTACGAAAGTAAGCCTATACAGATCCTGGAGCGGGATGTCAAGAGGTTAAGGAACAAAGAGGTTCCTTTAGTCAAGGTCTTGTGGCGAAATCAAAGATCGGAAGAGATGACATGGGAACGTGAAGATGATATGAAAAGGAAATATCCAGAATTATTCTAAGTTCGAGGACGAACTTTTCAGAAGGTATGGAGGATTGTAATACCCGCAATTTTCCTTAAATAATTCTTGGATAATAATAATGAATGATTGCTCCAAAGGAATTTAATTTCTAAATGTGTCTTGATGATTTAATGGGTTAATTTCATGTGGGCTTGCAAAGGTAAAAAGAAAGAAAAATTAATGGAGGAGCCGGGGATTGATCCTTGGACCTCATGAATGGCAAGCCTAGTAGAAGCATGAGTTAACCAAATGTGCTAGCAAGTTTATCTTGTTAGAGACACATAGAGAAATAAATTTAAATGAGGAGATAAAGGAAAAGGTTATAAAAGGCAATTTCCAATTACTTTTCTCTATTATATTTTTCCCCTCAATCAAGATTTTCTTTCCTTAGTGTGGTTGCCGAAATCTTAAGAGAAGGAAAAGGGAATTCGAAATTCAAATTTCGAATAAATAAGGATAAGGAATAACCCTCTCCCCAATGGTAAGTTTAAAGCATTTTCTCCATCAATTTCCTTCCCCCTCAAATCTAGTTTTCCTTCCTTATGGAGCCTTGGCCGAAACCTCATGGAGGGAAGGGGGATTCGAAATTCAAAAAGGGGAGAAGGAAGGAAGGCTTTGGTCGGCCATGGAAGGAGGAGGAGATTAGGAAAGTGTTTAATGAGGGAATTTCATGCCAAGTTAGGAGGGGAAACATGGAAACTTTTCCACCTCATTGCTTTCCTTATACAACTCCTTCTTATAGCCGAAACCCTCTCCCTCTCCTCTCATTCTTTCCACCGAAACCCACTCCCTCTCCTCCTCCCCTTGTGACCGAGACCTCCCAAGAGCTCCAAGTGGCCGGCGCCTCCCTACAAGCAAGAGGAAGAAAAAACAACAAGAGAAAAGGCTTTAAGGCAAGGGATTGGTAAGAGTTTAGTTCTCCTTGGTTTTCTTCTCTCACCTCTCCCTTCCTCCCTTCACCGAAACCCTCTTCTCCTCTCTCCCTCTCTTGTGACCGAAACCTAAGGTGGACGGGCCGGCGGCTCCAACCAAGCAAGGGAAAGACAACAAGACAAGGGCTCTAGGGAAAGTCATTGGTAAGGGATAGTTTAGTTTTCTTTGGTTTTCTTTCTTCTAATCTTTTCCATGCTCTAACCTCTGGCCGAAACTATGGATGGGTTATCTCTCATGATTTTTGTTGTCAAAACAAGGAGACAACACCAAGGGCTAGAAAGGCTTGGAGAAAGGAAGGAAGGGCACCAAGGAAATAGCAACAAGAAGGGTTTTAGAGTAAAAAAAAATCAACGAAACCAGTGTAAGACTCCCTCACCCTGCAACATGATAGTTTACGGTTGTTCTATGACTTCTTGTATTCCTAAAGATTTTCATGTTAAAAATATAAAGAAGTCTTGATTATAACTTTCAACCATGAAGTTAAAAATAGGATCTAAAAGCATGTTTTTGTAAGTTGTTTCTTTATGCCATTTATGGAAATGTATAAGTAAACGGGCTCATTTTCCATGTGATAAAAATTTAAGGCTCATGCTATAGATCCTTAGGTTTTTGGCTATACATGCTAGAAATTTTAAGAGTTTGTTTAACATGCCATGGTTTAGAAGAAAATACAAGATAAGGTTTATATGGAAGGTTTTACATGCAATGACTTTTATGGTATGTTTTATGTGATGCTAAAACCTAACAAGGATTAGATAGGCTAGAGGATATGATCACATGCTTCAAGATGTTATTTTTAGGAATCTACCCTATGCTTTTGGGATGAACATTCGGCCAAGACCATGTAACCAACTGGTTTAAGGATCGTTCAAACTAGGTAATGTGTCTATGCCATGAAATGAATGCCTATCATGATATAAGAGAATATGTAACTAAGTTAAGGTTATCAATGGGTTTTGAAAATGTATAGGGTTCGGCCACCATGAAACAAAAAGGTTAATGGTAGTTCTAATCCTAACTAATGGCTTTAATAGGTAGAGAAACCTTAACAAGAACCTAGGACATCAATGGCTAAACCTAACTCGAGGTTCAACCTTGTGAGGTTCGGCCAACCTAGGTAGGGGACCCAAGTAATGGTTTGAACCTACTCTAATAGGTTTTAAACACGACTTGAGGCTCTCGTATGAAGTTAAAATAGATAAGGGTACATAGGGAAAGCAAAGAAACCAAAGGGGACTCCGAGACGATTCGACCAACCTTAAGAGATTAGGGACTTGGTCGGATCTAGAGTTCTTATGCGATCAACTACTAAATGGGTAACCTTAGTCAAACTTATTACGTTCCAAGTAATAAGAAATGACAGGACCTAAGGAAAAAGGTAACCTATAAGGGGGTCGCTTAACCCTAAGAAAAGTGTAAGGTTCTGATTGAACAAAGATGTTCATGTGGATAACCATGATAAAAGGTTCATGACGTGAGTTTATCTCATGTTAATGACACAAGATGAAAATCATGATATGTTATAACATACCACATGAAATGATGTCCGAATGTTCATCGTGTATAAAGGATGATGAACGATGAAATGATAAGAGGACATTCATGTTATGAAATGAAAAAGAAAGGTATATGCATTAAATTACTTTAATGAATGGCTTGTACCGGAACCCGAAAGGGGTCCAAGGGATGGCCACCTAAAGAACGGCTCTAGGTCGAAAGACAAAAGACCTAGTAACCGAATAGTCGAGACTTGCAACCTCGTACTATTTGGAATGGCGCGCAAAAGATGAATGGGTACAAGCCAGGGATCCCTAAAGAATGATAAGATGATTAATTTCACTTATTATGTAATAAGTTTTCAAAAGCATGTGCATTATACTTATGCATATTATGACAATGTAGAGTTAAGGAAATTACATGTGCTCAATGTTTATGAAATGGTATGCTTTGATGTTTATGCTTGCTTTTACCATATGATATTTATATGCTCGGATTAACGACTTGGTTTTGGTGAGTAGGAAAGGAGCTTACTAAGCCTTGTGCTTACAGTCTTTTCTTTCTCATGTTGCAGAACCAAATCAAGGCCGTTAGGGAACGGGAAGCAGCTGGACAAGGCCAATAAAGATGTGTGTGGTGGTGCCATAACGACGAATATGAAACCTAAACACTGCATGCTAAATGACTGTGTTAATTGCTATTGTTTTAAGATTTATGATGTTATGTGGTTGATGATAGAACCTTAATAACTTAGACAATATTTGCATGCTCTTAAGATGTTTTAAGTATCACATATGAACTTCTATTATGTTAAAATGTTTCCGCTGCAAGTTTAGATTTCTCGTATGTGATATACTTTATATGTATGTATGAAAAAAAAAAAAAAAAACCCCGTAACGTCCGTCATAAGGCTCTGGTATGGTAAGGACGGGCGTTACATCTCTCCATTCTCCCACGAGCACCAAGCTCCCCGGTCCTGAGTCACCTAGACTCCTTCTGGACCACTTCGAAGACGAGCTACCAAAGCTCTCTTCATCCGCCTACGAACACCAAGTTTCTCTCTTATCTCGGTCCTAAGCCACCAAGGCTTCTTCTAGACCACCTCGGTCGAGAACTACTAAAGCTCTCTCCAATCTTTCATAAATACTAAATTCCCTATCAAGACGGACTTCCAGGAAACAACACTTAAGGCTGATTGACCAGCTGGTCGATCAGCCCTATCTGATCGACCAGCTGGTCGATCAGCCCTATCTGATCGACCAGCTGGTCGATCAGCCCTATCTGATCGTCCAGCTGGTCGATCAGCCCTATCTGATCGACCGGCTGGTCGATCAGGGCATGCTGATCGACCGGCTGGTCGATCAGCCCCATCTGATCGACCAGCTGGTCGATCAGGGCATGCTGGCATGCTGATCGACCGGCTGGTCGATCAGCAGCTTGGTTCCAGCTGTTTTCCTCCCTTTCTCCCGGTCTTTCTCCCGATTATCATTGGTTTTCTCCTGGCCATTGTCCCTTTCTCCCGGCCACTGTTATCTTCTACTCGGCCTAACTAACCCCTACCATGATAACCTATTTCCCGAGCAGGCCCTTATCTATTAGATCAATTCCCGGGCATTTTTCTTTCCAGGTCATGTTCCCGGGCAAGCTCTCACTTCACCAGTTAAGACTTTGCTTCTCCCGACCAACACCTTGTCTCTCCCGACTTCATTTCTCTCGGGTAAGTAATCTTCTTCCCGGGCAAACTCTTGCTTCCCCGGGCAAGAACTTCTCAGTGTAACCTTCTCCCGGGTAAAATCTTATTTCTCCCGGTCAAGTTTCCGGGCATGTTTATTGCTTCCGTCTCCAAACATTACTGTTTTCTCCCGGCCAAGTTTTTCTCGGTTTGCTTCTCCCGGCCACCCTTTTCTAGACTAAGATAAACGTCTTCCCGGGCAAACTAATATTTTTTCCGACCAACACAAATTTTCCCGGGCAAGATTTTCCTGACCAAGAGCAGTGTTTCCCGGCTTAAAAAAACACGATAACACAGGACCTGATCGACCGCGTGATCGACCAAAGCACGCTGATCGACCAGCTGGTCGACCAAAGCTGGCTGATCGATCATTGATCGACCAATGCATGCATGCTAGTCGATCAGCTGATCGACCAGAGCAAGCTGGTCGACCAGCATACTGCATATCCACTTTATTTGAAATAAAGTAAAACGTGTTTTCGATTTGTTTAATAAAAGTTTAATTGATTAATTTAAAACGTGTTTTCAATTTGTTTAATTAAAGTTTAATTGATTAATTTAAAACGTGTTTTCAATTTGTTTAATTAATAAAAGTTTAATTGATTAATTAGTTATTCAATTAGCGTGTTTTGTTTAATCAATTAACGAAAGAAGCTCACCTAGAATCTCTTGAATTCAAATCCAAAGTGCTAACCATTACACTACATAATCGATCATCAATCAACTCGGCTAATCTAAACTTAAATCTTATTTCATTAATCCGGACTTAATTAATTGTCAAACAACAAAATAAACTTAAGTCTGACTCGGCTCAAATCTGACCGGGTCAGACTGCATCAACAGAGAGAAGCCTCATGTAGACTTCAATTTTTGGATTGATCTATCTGAGTTTTTTGGTACATTAGCATGAACATTTGCAGTATAATAAATGAACAAAAACACTTACGATCGATTGATGTCTTACGATTTGTTGATATTGTTTGTCGTCTAGTGGACGATTATGATGAATCACCCCTATCGATTCACAAACTAAATTTCTTTTTCGTGTTGATGTCCTTTCTTCACAGATTCTTCGTCACCTCTTGCTCTTTAATTGGATGCCCTTAATATAATGGGAAAATTGGCAAATTTATTAACTATTGCTAGTGGATAGTTATGGCAACTACAAGTGCAGTTGTCATCCACTACCAATATCTTCTACTAGTTCAAGTCAAATCACAAAGATCATATTAAAACATCTAATTTATACTTAAGAAAAAAAATTCATGCCACAGTAAGCATATTGAACGATTAATGCTAAAAAAATTGTTACACCTTATATAACCACGCTTTGCAAGATAAATATAGAGACATCAATATCTTACATTAACCCTAAATTAAATCATATACCTCAACATGAATATCTTTAGTCCTTCATAATGACTATTATGTCAAAAACGTGTTCAATATCTCCAATCATTACAATTATTCACAATCACATTTTTAGTACTAAATAAAAAATATAATTGGTTGACTAGTAAATAAATATAAAAGATGTAAAATAATTTTAATCTTCATTTTTAGCTAGAATCTATTAATTTTAATTAGTCATTTTCTTAGTCATGCTCCATAAACCGAATCAACCATGATTATTAGAACACTTACTAAAGTAGCAAACATTGATTAAAATTTCAAGTAGACAACTAAAAAGTCATTGAGGACAAAACTAAGATTATCTTATAATATCAAGGGTCTCACATAGTAGAGAAGCATGAATCCATTCTTATAACACCCTTATTATCTCTATAGCACATATGATATGAATTACATACTGTGTCTCTTATAACACCCTTATTGTCTCTTGAGACATATACTTTTGTTCAAAATAATACCTTTCGCTATAAGTATCTATTCAATATTGCAATTCAACATATTACAGTGTCGTAGCATTTCAGTAATATAAGTCTCTTAAAACAAATCCAAAAGTCTTTTTGATCAATCTCTCAAGATCTTTACTCTTAAAATGTATTCAACTTCTCTCATATCTTTTATGTCAAATTATATTAAAAGTCATACTTTGACTTTTATCATAAACTCTGTGTCAATTCCAACTATTAGTATATCATCAACATATAATGATTAGATGATAAACTTTCTTTTCATTTTAAATAGACACAATAATATTTATTAGTCATTTCAAAATTATAAGATAAATTTTTTTTATTAAATCTTATGTTCCATTGTGTTGACACTTGCTTTAGACCATAAATAGACTTTTTAAGGCTACACACTTTTATCCTCTTGGTCTTCAGCAATGTAACCTCTGGCTGAGTCATATAGATTTTCTCGTCAAATTCACCATTTAGGAAAGTTGTCTTTACATCCATCTAATATAATTCTAAATCAAAATATGTTACTATAGCTAAAATGATACGAATTGACATAAATTTTACAATAGGAGAAAATATCTCTTTAAAATCAATACCTTCTTGTTGAATATAGCCTTTTCAATTGATCTATTTATTTTTCTCTTAATTTTGAGAATCTATTTATTTCCAATAACCTTTCGATCTGGAAGAAAATCAACTAATTCTCAAATTTAATTCTTTTTTATTGACTCTATTTCCTCATCCATTATAACTTTCCACTTTTTTCTAACTAAGCATCTCAATGCTTCTTTAACATTTTGAGATTTTTCATCGTCAACTAGGAGAATCATTAAGGTCTCATTCTCAATGTCAAATTCTTTTTGAGGAATAATCTTACTACCACTTTTTCATAGATTGGACTCTTGAAAAATCAACTCATTACTTGGCAAATTACTCTCACTGGTTGACTAGATTCAGACATCTCTTATGATACATTGTTCGTTGATAAAAAGTACCATCCTCCTCATCTATTGTAAATAGCTGAATAATTTTATCAACATCACCTCTTATTGGGAACTTAGTTTTGAGAAAGGTTGCATCTCTCCACTCTATTTCGGAGATGATTCTATCTAGTTGCTCAGTAATGAAAACATAACATTTGGAGGTATCAGAATATTTTACAAAGATACACTTTTTACCCTTGGATCCTAATTTTTTATATTTGTGAGTCTTATTATGAACATAGGCAGCTGACCCCCAAGGACTCAAATGATTTAATTCTAATTTTCTGCCTATGCAACGTTCATATAGGATAGATGAAACAAATTTAGAATGCATCCAGTTAAGTTATAGGTTGCAGCTAATAATGCGTCTCCCCAATAGAAAATTGACAAATTGGCTTGAGTCATTATAGACCTAACCATATCTAGAAGAGTTTAATTTCTTCTTTCAGCAACCCCATTTTATTGTGGAGTTTCTCGAATTGTTAGTTATTTAATAATTCCTTTATCATTGCATATTATCTTTAACTAATCAAACAAATATTCTCCCCTACGATCAGTGTATAAGGTTTCAACCTATTATTCTAGTTGATTCTCAACTTCATTTAAGTAACATCTAAAGAAATCTAATGCTCCAGATTTATGAGAAATCAAATACACATGACCAAAATATGTAAAGTCATCAATAAATATAATGAAATAGAAAGTTCCATTTCTAGCATTCACATTCATTGGATCATAAATATCCAAATGAATTAATTGTAATAGTGATTTAGCTCTAATAGTCTTACCAAATAGTTTCCTAGTTATTTTTTCAACAAGGCAATACTCACAGACAGATAAGTTAATCTTAGCATGAGTGTCTAGCAGATCCTCTTTAGCTAATCTATTCATTCGATCTTGTCAAATATGTTCTAATCTAGCATGTTAAACTTGAACATTAATATCAACCTCACTAGTAAGAGCAATATTTGAAAAATAATTATCAATCTAAATTCAAATTGTTTCCCAATTCAAGAAGACATGTAATAGAAATCAAATTTCGTCGAATTTCAAGAGCATAAAGGACAACATGTAGAAACAAGGTACGCCTACCATGTAGATTGAGTTTGCATGTGTCAACTCCTTTGACTTCAATTCTTACATTATTTTCCACATATATCTACTTAATGCCAGTTGATACCCGATGATACTCCACGAATGTAACTCGTTCACGAGCTACATGGTTTGTTGCTCCTGAATCTATAATCCACAAATGATAAGAATTAGTTAACAATATTGTACTAGCAACATGATACTCATGACTAGAAGATAAATATGGATCTACCTTTTTCGGCTCTGTACATTTCCGAGCAAAGTGACCCTTCTTGCCACAGTTATAGCAAGTTAGCTTGCTTTTAGTTTTCTGTCCATGTTTCTTCCCTTTAAATTTCTTCTTGTTTGGACCTAACCCAATAGTAACACCAGCTTCATTTCTCTTTTCCTTTTTAAATCATTTTTTCTTACTCTAGATCCAACAAAACTTTCAACTACAAAAGTCTACCTAAAATCCTTACGGATTCTATTCTCAACGCCTCCAATTCAACATGGCATGAGACATCAGCGAAAGTTTTGATACTTTCACCGTGATTAATATTCTGTTTCATTGTCTTGTAAAAATTAGGAAGGGAATGGATTACTACCTGAAGTTGTTGTTCATTAGTTAACTCATGACTAACAACCTTTACTTTCTGAGTCATATTTGTCATTTCCCTTAGGTGTTGGGCTATAGTAATATTTGGGTGCTTCTTGTAACTGTCAAACTAGTCAGCTGTCGAAGCTTACTCAAACTCACTCCACTATATTTCTCTCTAAGGGCAACCCAGACAGCATGAGTCGTTAGTAACTGCTCATACTCACAAACATGATCATCATCCATAGAACTGACCAAGATTCCCTTAGCAGTAGAGTCGTTCCTTTTTCATGTCTTATAGGCATCAAGATCACGTCTATGTTGTGTTATAGGACCATTAGCAGGTTCTTTCATAACTTGATTAATAGTCATAAAAACTTTCTGCTCCTCGAGCATATATTGCATCTTGAGATGTCATATTTTGTAGTTATCCTCATTTAATTTTTCTCCTTTATTAAGTTCGACTATAATGTTCTTAGAAGTCATAATCTAACATAAATAAACACATTGTTTAGCAATTCATTATAATTTATAATATATATATACATATATGTATGCAATTCAATGTTAATTTGACTCGATTTATAAAATCAAATGGTAATAATGTTTCCACTCATCATCATTCGTACAGTGAAATCTAACCAATATTATTCAATCATATTAGATACAACCCATCAAATTTAAAATAAATGAATAAATCATTTATAATAAAGATGTTGTTCAACTATAATATTTTTTTCATTTCATACTTTTAAAAGACAATAAAGTACAAAGTACAATAAACTAGTGCAAAACAAATATAATTACAATAACATATGTCCTTTAAGAAAATAGAGAAATCATTACTATTCCAACTAAAACTGACACTAGTGTAGTAATAGCGAGCATAACCCTTATCTTCCTAGACTTACCAGAGGCATTGAATTCAAACAGGCTGGCATCAGAACTCTCTATAGAATCCAAATTGGGATCCTCCTCTGGATCCTTCTCGATCTCATCAAGATCCTCTTGAGGAGGTGGTACGTCATCTAGATGTCCATATGACAAAGTAGCTCTTTGATCAACTCCACATATGTGATGCATCCCTTATAAGGCCCTCCTATGTGATGTGATACTTTGTTGAGATATTTTATCAGTGATTGAACCAAGGCTCAAATCAAGTAATTGTCTAAGATAGGAAAATCTTACTACTCGAGTTTTTAAAATAAATTATTAAGCTTCTTAATGCCCCTCTGACTCCATAAGAAGTGTTATACATTATCTCCTAAATAGCCTCCCTCAACTTATTTCGTTCACATCATAACGAGTTATAATGTATATAATCCGTGTCATCTAGAATTAAAATCAATAAAATCAATACAAAATCAAAAAACTAATAATAAAATTAACTTAATTCAATTCAAAATAAGCATAGAACTAATACACAAGAACACACAAGCAATCAATAGATATTTTTTTTATTTTAAATTTAATTTCCACAAATAAAATTCAATGTAAAATACTTAAACAATTTTTAAAAATTTATAAAGATATTGAAAAATCAGAGAATTAATCTGAACCGACCCATAATATATAACCATGTACTCACATGTGTCGTCATACTCTCAAATGTGCGATGCACGTGCCGATTGAACCACATCAATGACCATGTCACCCCATGACATATTACGTCCATGTTATGCATACTTTTGGATGACATATCTGCGTATTAAAAAAATGATAAATCTCAGTTAATCTCGTGGACTCAATCCTTAGGGGTAGCCGGTCCGGTCCTACGAAATTAAGTTTCCCACCGACCACCAGAATAAATCAGGAAGCGCATACGACGGTCAATCCAGATGTCCAGCATCCTTTGATTGTGTTCCCCATTTGAAAGAAAATTCTTACAAATACGCCATAGTTGGGGATCGAACCGCGAATCTCTGGGCATATCTGTATATTAGTATCATACTATCTGTTGCACCAATAATGGCGTGTGTAATCAGTGTGGCCTCCATCCTCATCATCATCTGACTTATTTTTTTTATCAATTATGAAATTATGATCATTTGCATATAAAAAACACTTCGTTAGGAATCGGACGTTCGGAGTTAATAGCCTCTGGATGTTTACAAAAAACAAAAAATTACAGAATTCACATGCACATTTGAACATGCATATTAATTTCACATGGGCATAAACTTACTGTTCATTCAATATCTTGCAATCCATAAAGATCATGAGATAAAGAAGCAATCGAATGTGAACCTAATCATGTGCATTGAATATCTTGCAATCATAACATCATAGCATGGTAATATTATAGGTTTGTGAATACTATACTAAATCATATTACTTTGCTCCTACATTCGTATCAAACATGCACCAAAGCTAACACTACAAAATAAACAGGAATTACCGACGGAAATAGCGACGAAAAATAATTTCCGTCGCTAAATATAGCGACGGTAGTAATTATTTTCCATCGCTAATCAAAGAATCAACGACGGAATTATTATTCCGTCGCTAATTAGCGACGGAATATTAATTTCCGTCTCTAGAATTAGCGATGGAAAATAATTTCCGTCGCTAATTAGCGACGGAAATTATTTTCCGTCGCTAAAATCGCGAATTTAGAGCTTGTCGGCCCTTTTCTTTTCTTCCCGTGCGCGTTTCTTCGTTCTCGGCGAAAATCCTTTCTCCTCTCCTCCCTCCGGCACTCTCCTCCCTTCGGCAGTCTCCTCCCTCCGGCAGTCTCGTCTCTCGCGCATTCTCCTCCGACGATTTCTTCTCGCGGCGCACACTCCTCCGACCGGCGAGCTTCTTTTGGCTCTCTCCGGCCATCTCTCCTACCGGCGGCGAGTTCGTCTCGGCTTCCTCTCGGTTAGGTATATGATGTTTATAAACTGATCTGCATCTCGGTTAGGTTAGGTATCTGTAAGCGAAGATTGAAATGGGACCTGCCGTATATGCTTTATGATAATCTAAATTCCATATAGAAGGATTTCTTTGAATCTTCATGATAAAAAAAGGAAACTCTTCAAGTTTCTTTGAATCTTAGAGAGAGTGGCTCTCTCTCTCTCTCTCAGATTAAAAAGAAATAGATTAGCTCTCATTACATTTAGTTTAATTATTGCCTACTTATGAACTTCCTCTTAGGAGTAAACAACTAAAAGCTCAACTCGAGGAGTTGAGTTTGTAATTTATAATTTTCGTGCTTTTATGTTGGTGTTTTTATGTTGCATTTATAATTTTCGTTTGGCACTGCATATGGATTACATCAGTGTGTTATGATGACCTTTGTGAAATGGTATGCTAGGTTGCCAATTAGACAATCTTTAGCTCTAGTAATTGCCCTCACCTTTAAGATTATCATGCATGCTATTACCAATGCCGTTCTACTTCTAATATTTGCTAAATGTATTAGCAATGACCTTTGTGAAGGCAAATCAATACTTGTAATTTATTTTATGCAATCGTTAAGTTAATTTGGCTTTGCGTGCAATCGTTGATCATTTATCTCTCTTTTTAGATTACGCTACTTTGTACTCGGTGAAGGATTTTATGGAGTGAAAACATGGCTTTGAGTTTCTCACTTAAGAATTTATTTCTATTCAAGGCAGTGTGAGTTGTTACCTTGCAAGGGTATCAAATGTTCCTTGTTTGACTTGTGAGTTTATTGCTGGTATTCCAATACTTGATTAGCAAATCCACAAGCTGTGCAAAACATCAACGATCAAATTGAACATATAAGGGGATAAGGTTTACCTATTTCCTTAAGCCTTTTTTTGCAAGCAAACATCCTCCCTTATTGTTCACCAGTTCTGAGCCTCTTGCTGAAATTATAATAGACATGATACATGAAATCCAACCAGTAGGGAAACCAAAACGGATTGGACTATTAGCAAGCTGCCCGGCTATTGACCTTCACAGATTTAGCAATTTATTGTTGACTATTAGCAATTTTTTCCTCTTCTTCATTTATGATTTTGCAGATATAGATATGTCTGATCAGGCAGCAACACTAGGTGGCCGGACAGTATTGAGATTTGTTGCCGGGTGGTAAGTATTGGTACATTTAGCTAGTTTTTAATTCATATTTTGGTTTATAGCATATATCTAACATTTACATAGTTTTTAATCAGTTTTACACAAGAGGGCCATAAAGTTGCAGGATATATTTCTAGTAAGTTCTGTGAGCGAGTATGTCGTTCAGGACATACTTGGAGACATGTCGATGAGGCCATGCGCACCTTCTACTACGACGAGTTTTTGGTTAGTCATTTTAACCACCTTATAATGAAGTTTTTTTTTATTTAGACTAATTATTTTTTTTCTTGCAGAAAAATATACTTTTGAGCCAGGACATGAGCGGGAGTTTCAAGATGCCTGGAATGCTGCTGCTGACAAATTATATAAAGATATGCTATATAAAGTTAGAAGTAAGGGCAGCAGACCATCTTGGATCCCAGAGGACATCTGAGCTGCATGGCAAGCAGTATGGCATGCAGAAAGAATGCAGGCAAATGCAGAGATAGCTCGGTGCAACAGAAAGACTGAGATAGCTGGCCCTAGCACCGGATCCACAAAACATACAGCTGGATCCCGCTCCATTGTGGAGCATACCTTAGACTTGGTAAGTTTACAATTAGTATATTTTTAATTAATTATTAATGTCATTATTTTTATTTAATTATATTTTTTATTTTTCAAGAGCACCAGTTACAGTGTCCTCCTACTTGTTGGGAGATTTTTACAAAGATACACAAGTCTAAGGATGACACTTTTATTGATGCTCGCTCGCAGGCCATAGACGTAAGAAAATATATATTTTACATTATTGATGCTCGCTCGCTTTTTATTTATTTTACATTACCTACATGTAATTATTTTTTCTAATCTTAAATTTTATAATAATTTATTTTTAAACAGACTGAATATTCAGCTAGAGTTGCACAGGCGTCTGCGCCTGCAGTTGAGGGAGGAGAGAGGCAGGAGCTCTCAACCGACCAGTTGAATGAGATCTACTATGATGTGGTCGGTGGGAGGAAGAAGAGCTCCACCCTCTACGGTCTAGGGTCCCAGGCTCGAGTCGTATATGATCGTGTGATGGCCCCTAGAGCCAGGGGTCGTCCCAGCGGATCAGATTCAGCGATAGAAGCCCTACAAAAAGAAAATCAAGAATTAAAGGATCGACTCGCGGGGCAGCAAGATCGACTCGCTGCATTAGAGGCGCAGGCAGAAAGTCAAGCTCAGCTTGGGCGCCAGATGGCGGCCTGGATGGAGGCCTTCGGCCAGACGCCATCGCAGCCTGCTTTTGATGCGCCGCGAGCTGCGATGCGAGGTGCGGACCCTGATACGGAGACTCAGGACCCTAATGCTCCTGATCAGTAGATGTCTGTAAGGTAGGTTAGCATTTCTATTACTTTTAATTTTTTTTACGTTATTACTTGTATTTTTCAAATATGTTGTTCTATTACTAACCTATCTTATTGGTTTTTTGCATGATCTTCTATTTTGCCTTCGCTGGTTTAGATATAATTTTGATCAGTTCTTGTATTCTGACAGTTGATCTAGTATCATTGTATTTAGATATTTGTAATTATATTGTTGCATATTGTATCGGAGTATTTTGATGTGATGTATTTAGATGTTATATTAGTGTTATGTTTTAGCATTATGGGCCTGTTTGTGTATTCTCTGATTTATTATATCGTGTTTTATTGATGTGTAAACAGGGAAATTTAAAAAACAAATTAAATTATAATAAAAAAATTATATTATTAGCGACGGAATTTATAATTCCGTCGCTAATAACCGAATTTTTTTTTTAAATTAGCGACGGAATAATTAATTCCGTCGCTAATAAACCCTAAAAATATATACTTTTCCCTTTTTTTTTAAGCAAGATAGCGACGGAATTGATTATTTCGTCGCTAATTAGCGACGGAATAATCAATTCCGTCGCAAGATATAGAGACGGAAATTAAATTTCGTCGCAATTTTTTGCGACGGAATTTACTGTTATGTCGCTATATTTTGCGACGGCTTTAAAATTTATCGCTAAATAAATAGCGACGGGATAAAAAATTTCGTCGCTAATTAGCGACGGAATTTAGAATTCCGTCGCTAATGTGACGTCAACGACCAAAAAAATAGCGACGGGCCATATCCGTCACTAATCGGTCGCTAATCTCGATTAGCGACCGATTAGCGACGGAATATTTCTGTCGCTATTCTCAGTAATTTTTGTAGTGTAAACATGCATACACGAACATGCACAGAAATCCAGAGGGTTATTTGAGAAACACAACTGCACGTAACCATGTTTCACACGATCACTGTTGCATACTGAACAGTTATATTACAATTTAACAAACACGCATAGGAAACATGGATAAACATGCATATGAATAAGACTCTGATACTATTGTTGCATTTCGATATGCATGAATATTTATAGTATAATAAATGAACAAAAACACATATAATCGATTGATGCCTTACGATTTATAATATTGTTTGTCGTTTAGTGGATGATTATGACGAACCATCCCTATTGATTCACAAACTAAATTTCTTTTTCTCATCAATGTTCCTTTTTCACATATTCTTCATCACCTCTTGCTCTTTATTTGGAAGCCCTTGATATAATGAGAAAATTAACAATTTTATTGACGGCTACGAGTGAATAGTTGAGACAACTACAAGTGGAGTTTGTTAGTGTCAGTCCTTAGTGCCAATGCGGATTGAGTGAGATTTAAGTTGGACTCAAGTCAAATCAAATTCATTAAGAGGGTTACATGATCATCATGCATAAGATTAATAGGGTATTAATTTCTTTATCATTAAAAGGGTTGCATGAGCATCATTAAGAGGGTTGCATGATCATCATACATGGCATGCATGAGATTATGTATTAATTCCATGGAATCTCAAGAGTCAAAAACTCTTCATATTCCATGGTTGAATATAAAAAGGGATAAGATCGAGGCTCTTGAGAGAAGGACTATTGGTCTTCTTCCTCTTCTCTTTTACCTCCTTGGCCGAACCTGATCTGTGGCTAGCACCATAGTTTGGTTCATCTCCAACTCGGTGTTCGTGTGGATACCGTGGAGGCGCAAACATACTGATCATGCTGAGATCCGTCAACCTTTGAAGGCAATAGTTGCTGTCGGGATTGCGAAAGGCTCGCATCGAAGGTAATCTCGATTCTAGTAGATAGAATCGGTAAAATGAATATGGTTTCGCATGGATCTTCTGGAGGGATCCCTTTTCTGCTGCATTGTATACGGTTAAAATTATTTTTAGAAGCATGCAGATCCCTAGAGAGTTGTCATCCACTACAACAGTAACGCCAGTCTTTACTACTACATTTATAGCACCTATGGAAAACCTATAAGAGATAGTTTTAGATTTTTTCCATTAGAGATAGTTTAAATTTAAATTTTTGATTTATCAAATTGTTTTAATCGTAGTAATAAATTGACTTAGAACTAGTTTAAATTATAAAATAAAATAAAATATCTATTTTACAAAACCCGACGAGTTTATTAAATATAATATTATTTTATGATTTATACATTTTATACATGATGAAATCAAAGATATGAAATACTTCGACAAGATTCATCTACAATATCCTAGCAAAGTTCTTGGCAGATAAGCTTGGTTTTCCCCGACGGCCCAACTAGAGAATCGGCCTTCGTAATAGTATAAGAACTAGGCCCAGTAAAAAATAAATTATCCGTGATTTCAAAATTGAACCCGACGTGAATCAAACACGCAACCTTCTGATCTGGAGTCAGACGCGCTACCATTGCGCCACGGATCCGTTGTGATCTTTAACTGAAAAAATATATATAATTTAATTTTTTAGGTTAAGGAACAAATTCCAGATTATTAATTTACTAATTCTTCCATAGTGTAAATATGTTTTTATATATAATTTAAAAGAAATGTGTAATATATATATATATATATAATTTGATGGAATGAACGGGATGAGCTAGTATAGTGCAAAATACAGGTCAAGCGAGACCATTGAATCTAACAATTAAAACGAGTAAATTAAGCGACTATATGATATATATATAGATAGATAGATTAAATAAGTTAAATTAAACAAATAAATCTAACTAAAATATAAGTCAAGTGAGACAAAGAAATTGTTTAGAAATAAAAAAACAAATTGAGATATCGACAAACCGTGTGTGATGCATGTAATTATTGAGTCGACATGCATGCTAGACTCTCTTTTAGCAATATTGACTCAAGCGTGTTTAATACACAAATATACAATTCTAACGATTTTCATTCATGATATTGACACCATTGACTATAGATGAATATTATCTTTAATTTCGCATCAAATTTATCAAAACGCAATACGATCATTAAAAAAAATGAAGATCTTCTTCACCTTGCATCTATTAAATCTCACAAATAAGTTTACTATTTTTTTTCTTGTGAGTAGAACGATCTAAATTTGATTTATTATTTTAAAAAAATTGCATCAAATTATCCTCTGGTTTAAAATGAAATTTGTGGAAGATGACAATATGAGTTATTTAGCTCAACTTGTTTGCCTTAAAAATAAAGATCAAAATTGTCAATCATGTCGCTCTCCCCTTGACCATTATATTGTCTCTATTATGTGCCTTGGAATGGAGAAAAAAAGGTCCAAAGTGCTAATTAATGATCGATTGCTACTAGATTTTTTTTATAAAAAAAATTTAATTGTTAAAATAAAAATATCCATTTGTTCTTTTATCTTGTCATCTAAATTACAAAGGGATTACCATTAAAATTCTATGTTAAAAAAATACTTTTAAATAGTATTTTCACACTAACCAAAATTTAAATTGCATTTTCAAAAAGCTGATAAGCACCAATCATTTTCTGCCCATAGAAAACGTTTAGAATTCATTTATAATTCCAAATAAAAGGTCAATTTCTTGCCAATTGATTAGTCGGATAAGTAAGAATTACATATTTAGATTATAAAATAAATATGAATATGAAATACAAAATTAATATATTTAAAAAAAAAGGCCCGATCGATCGATCCCATCTAAAACCATTCTACTTTTTATTTCATCAAACTTGTAAAATAATTTGATAGATTAAAAAATATATATATTAAAATTATGTCCAAATAAAATTTATTTTGAACCTTCACCGAACTGAATATAATATTGCCAAAACTAATAACTTTCCTAACAATAATATGCATTTCGTATTCAACTATTTATTCTTCGCAAGCATGAATCACATCGAATGGATTCTTCTCAATCTTGTTGACTTGGCCACATAACACCTTAATGAGCTGGATCAAAGCTGTGATTTTGATTTATTTACTGAATATTTCCATTAAAAATCTAAACAATTTGCTTTGGTCATCAATAATTTGCAAGTCTAGTGTCACCAACGACGAAGCCAGCCCAGATGATTTATCTAAGTTGATCCCAAATTACGAGCCACCATCCGAACTAATTTTTATTTTTTTTCTTTTCTCTCATAGTAAACCAAAATTTATCCCTTTTCCATCGCCGTTGAGCCCTCGGGCTACAGCCCTGGTAGGCTTCAACCTGGCTCCGCCCTTGAGTGTCACCCATACAAGAGGTATACTAAATGGAAGGGGTAAACTAAAATTTTAAGAATTAAAAGCTATCAAAATAATATTTTACTTGTAATTTTCTATCAAAAATATTCTTTCATATTCCCCTTAAAACTATTTTATACTAAACAACACCACAACACCATTTAAAAATATTTTATACAAAGCAACATCATTTAGATTTGTATAAAACAACATCATTTTAACATTATTTTGATTTAAAAAAATTAACGATATAGGTAAAAGAGTAAAATTAAAAGATGTCAAGAGGACCTCCCTATTATTATTGATTATTAAAATAGCATCTAATCTCATATATTTTTACTCAATTATAAATTTATAATTATTATAATATAAATATTTCAATTTGGATCGATATTAATAATATTATTTATAATAATTATAATTCATAATTATTATAAAATAAATATTTTATCTTTAATTAATATTATTTAATATTATATTATAATAATTATGAAATTATAGTTACAATTTACAACTGTATAATAATTATGATCATATAGTTATTATATTAGTAAAAATAAAAAATATTTTAAAAAATAAAAATAAATTAAGACGAATGGAATATTATTTTAATAATAAATACAAAAAATTTATTTTTGCTAAGGATAAAAAAGATGTGTTGTTAAAGTTGAGCAAAAAAATCAAAAATACGTTCCGAGAAACATCGTATTGATGTCCCTTTTTTCAAAAAACTCAAATGAATGCCCCTCCCATATTTTTATCCCGTAAATATCCTTCACCTAGTGTTATTATAGAAGCTATTAAGTAGCTTCTAGAACTGTAGCAGCTACAACGTGTAAAAACTACAACATGTAGTTGCTATAAAGTGTTTATAGTGAGTTTAAGATTTTAGATTTATACCATATAAAAACTACTTGGTAACTGCTGCAATATATAAAAGTTATTCGGTAGCTACTATAATATGTACAAATTATTTGATAATTGATATAATGGGTAGAAACTATTTAGTAGCTGCTATAACATATTTGAAGTGAGTTTAGGATTTAAGATTAGAGTTTACACTGTGTAAAAGTTATATGTCTATGATTTAAGGTTTAAAGGTGTAACAACTATATATAATTTCTAGAATTATTTTAAAGTATTTTTGATTAAATTTAAATAATTTTGACAAAATTGATTAATAGTATTTTGATATAACAGTATTCAACTATCATAAATCTTAAACTCTAAATTTACGTTAAATAGTTGTAACAGCTATCAAGTAACTTTCACACATTATAGCAGTTGCTCGATAGCTTCTATACGTTGTAAATCTTAAATTCTAAACTTACTTTAAATACATTGTAGTAGCTACTGAGTAACTTCTATATGTTATAACAACTATTGAGTAACTTTTAAATGATATAAATCTTAAATTCACTTGAAATATTTTATAGCAGTTGTTGAATAGCTTCGACACATTAGAGTAATTATTGGATAATTTTTATATATTATAGAAGTTATTTGATAGTTGTTATATATTATAAAAGTTATAGGGTAATTTCTATAGTAATATTGGATTTAAGGATATTTTTGAAATAAAATCATGGGGTAAAAAGATGCCGATTTAATGCTTCTCGTAATTTAATACGCCCATTTAATTCTTTTCGTTTTAAAGTTTTCTTCCTCCCCCCCTCTCTCTCTCTGTCTCCTGCAATTGCAAAGCCCATGTGCGTTTGTCCTGCAAGTAAACTATAGAAAGCTCCTCAGTTCTAGAGCTCGCCGGCCTCTCTCCTCTGCACATGGTAACCAGGCAGAAGCTAAGTAACAAATTAAACCACATTAATTCATGAATCTCAGCTCTCAGTTGTTGATGAACATGAGATCATTTTTAAAATTAATTAAATAATAAAAAATAAATATTTAAATTATTAAAAAATTTATCATTATATTATATACGAATAAGTAGGATCAGATTATGAAATGTTCACCGACGGCGTGCAGATTGGGAGATCACTTCAGCAGATAGACTAGAGGAGAAAAAGTAACGATTCGAGTGCAAGTCAAAAAGAGCGGCGTAACGTAACGTTCAAGGACTTGTTCTTCTGCATGTCATGCATGTTTCCTCTCCCTCTCCACCAGTCCACAACCTTGTTCCGCTAGCTAGCCCACTGTTTCAATTCTCCCTCTGATTTAAAAAATCATTTATATTTGATAATAAATATATTTCAATAACTCATACAATTAACAATCATCTATAAGAAATTAAATTTAAAAATTACAGTTAATCATTATAAAAAAATATTACTTTAATTTTATGAAAATTCGTAATAAATACATGTATATATATACTTAATGTGAATGAATAATTCCTTACCTAATTTATTTAATTAAATACAATAAGTTCTTCCTAAAATATATAGTTAAATAGAGAGATGGCATCTTTCTAGAGTTTCCTATGCATGAATAATTAACTATTAAAATAAAATGGAATAAATGTGAAATGGCCGGCATGCGTTTGCGTTTGGATTGACCACAGCTGCATATATCCTATATATGCATGGGCCCCATGATGGAAAGGAACAAGAGGATGCTATTGCTTGGGATAACTGATATATGCTTGCTTTCCAACCTAATAATTAAATACTTTGTCTTATTTCCTTGGGCGGGCTCATGAATCGTGAATGGTGTTATCATGTCCCCTCTGTCTTGGTGCAACACTAAAAATATTTGATGAATTTATAATGAATTTTTAACCATGGAGATGAGTTATTGGACGAATTATATATCATGAATATTATTGTATTATTTAAATTCAATCAAAATTAAAATAAAATATATTCGTATTTAATGGGTATGCTTTGAATAAAGAATTAGCTAAAGTTAAATTTAGATGCATAATTTTAGAATTCATATCATAATTTTAAGATCAGTTTAGTTTTTTATACTACTATATAAAGACATGTATAACCTATGATTGTAATTAAATTTTTATTCATTAATAATAAGAAATACATTAATTCTTTACTATTTTATTTTATCTCTTCTTCATTTAAGTTACTGATATTGAGTGTTTTCTTTTGATACTTTTTCATCTAAGTGCTTTCAAAGTAGTATCAAAGCCAAGTAGAGCTGTCAAACAGGTCAACCCATGACGGGGTGGTCCAACCCATCATAAACTCGTCATATGGCGCGGGAGGAGAGGCGGCGACGGGCTGACCCACCAACTTAGCAGATTGAAAATCTTCAATCTAACTTAACCTTGTTGGGATGCAAGAGTGCAAACATAGTCCCACATCTAAAACACATGGAAAAGATCATGGGTTTAAAAGGATGAAAGATATCTCCATTGGCATGAGACCTTTTGGGTTGAGCTCAAGAACAAAATCATGAGGGCTTAGGCCCAAAGTGGACAATATCATGCCATTGTGGAGATATTTTGATTCCTAGAACCCTACAAGTGGTATCAGAGCGAGGTCGCTCTTCACCGGACTAACCGCAAGAAGAGCCATGATCCAGATCTAACCATGTAGGTTGAACCTTAAACAAAGGAAGTGGGTGCTCCCGTGTCTAAATCAAGAGAACCAAACACTAGGCAGGAAGTCCTAGTTGCTACTAGGCAGGAAGTCCTAGTAGGTCGGGTGGACCGAGGGGCAGGAAGTCCTAGTGAGTTGAAGATTCAGACATCAAATGGAGACTCTCCGTTTGAGGGGGGGCCTGTGGTCCTTTGTTTGAAGGGGGATGTTTGTTGGGTCTAAAAGGATATCCACATCTCCACAATGACATAATATTGTCCACTTTGTGCCTAAGCCCTCATGATTTTTGCTCTTGGGCTCTACCCAAAAGGTCTCATACCAATGGAGATACTTTCCATCCTTTTAAATTCATGATCTTTCCCATGTGTTTTAGATGTGGGACTATGTTTGCACCCTTGCAACCCAACAATCCCCCCCTCAAACAAAGGACCACTGGAAGCTCCGCTACCATTTCTCATGGTCCGGCTGCCATGTCCCTCATGGTCCGAGCCTTCCATACTTTCTTTGTTTTCCCCGAGGGTCCCCACATGGTTAGATCTGGATCATGACTCATCCGGCGATTAGTCCGGTGAAGAGCGGCCTGACTCTGATACCAATTGTTGGGTCTAAAAGGATATCCACATCTCCACAATGGCATGATATTGTCCACTTTGGGCCTAAGCCCTCATGATTTTTGCTCTTGGGCTCTACCCAAAAGGCCCCATGGAGATATCCAATGGTGTTTTAGATGTGACGTCACACATCTAAAACACATGGGAAAGATCATGGATTTAAAAGGATGGAAAGTATCTCCATTGGTATGAGGCCTTTTGGGTTGAACTCAAGAACAAAATCATGAGAGCTTAGACCCAAAGTGGATAATATCATGTCATTGTGGAGATATTTTGATTCCTAGAACCCTACAAACCTAAGGCGGTTTAGGTTAGCCAACCCACGAGCCTCTTAAAAAAAATAAAACAATAAAAAAAATATTAAAATTTTTAAATTTGGATTACAGTTTAAATGGGTCAAGTTGAAATTTTTAAGTTTAGATTGTAATTTAGACGGATCAAGACCACTAGTTTATTAAATTTCTACTTTAATTTTAAATTTTCACAATCCGCGGGCCACCCTAAACTCGCCACAGGCCAACCCATGCGGGCTGCGGGCCTAGACAGGTCAACTCACCTTAATCCATGTTAAAATGAGTTAATAAAATTTTAATCCAATCCACCTAAATTGTTTGATGAGGCGAACTAACCCGATGAGCCCAATCCAAATTAACGGCTCTAGAGCCAGGTTACCATCTAGCTTGTTTTTCTTAATAGTAAATATGACAAACAATTTTAATATTGTTTAGTTTGGTCCCAAATTAGATGGGAAGCTCGATTATAATTATTGGCAGATAATGATGTGTACACATTTGAAAGCTCAAAATCTTTGGAGCTGCATTGATCCAGGTTTTTCAAAAGGAGCCGATGCAAACTCTCAATGTCGAGATCAACTTGTGCTGAGACAAATTCATCAAGGAGTAGATTATTCATTTTTTGGCATGATAGTAAATGCCAAGACGGCAAAGGAGTCATGAGACATCTTTAAACTGTCATACAAAAGAGTTGATCGAGCACAAAAATCAAAGTTGCAATTGTTACGAAGGTTATACGATCGATGTGAGATGAGTTCTACAGAAACAATTGAGTAATATTTTTCACGACTTACTGATCTTGTCAATAAAATGAGATTATATAGAGATAAAATTGGAGATGATGCCATAGTTGAGAAGATTCTTTGAACTATACCATTGAAGTATGATCATGTGGTGACCTCAATTCAAGAATCACATGATATTGAATTGCTAACAATTGCAAAATTAAAAGGTATGATAGAAAGTCATATTGACAGGATTGAAGCAAAGATGGAAACACCAGCAAATGAAGAAGCTTTAAAGAGTCAGGTTACTCTTAATACGACTGACTCTAGTCAAATAGGAGGAGGATTCAATAGAGGTCGTGAAAGAGGAAGAGGAGGATATAGAGGAAGAGGACGAGGTAATTACTCAAATCAAAGCAGAGGTGGAGATAATGTTAAGCAAGATAAATTTCTAGCTCACTGGTATAATTGTGAAAAATATGAGCATAAAATTATAGATTGTAGATACAAGAAATTCAACAATCATGGCAACCAGACAAATATTACTGTAATTATGGTGAGAACACTAATGAAGCTGAAACTTTATTTTTGACTAGTAACATTTTACCTACAGATGAGAACGTATGATTTTTGGATACTAGATGTAGTAATCATATGTGTGGAAGAAAAGAGTTATTCTTGGAGTTAGATGAATCAATTCGGTCAGAGGTTACTTTTGGAAATAAGACAAAAGTATCAATTTTGAGAAAAGGTAAAATTTATATTCAGTTGAAAGATGGTTTTTAAAATTTTATATCTAATGTCTTTTATGTTCCTGAACTTCACCAAAATTTATTAAGTATGAGAACAATTATCAGAAAAGGGTTATAAAATATGCATTATTCAGGGGTATTACACCATAACAGATGGAAAAAGAAAGTTGATAGCAAAGGTAAAGATGTCTCAAAATAAATTATTTCCTTTGAAAATTCAACATAAATTTCTTTCTTGTTTTAATAATGAGATTTTGTATGATAATTGGTTGTGGCATATGCATTTTAGGCACTTTTATTTTTTTAGGTTAAATTATTTAGCAAGAAGGAAACTTGTTTTTAAGTTGTCTGATATTATAAAGCCTAATCATGTTTGTGAGACTTATTTAATTGGCAAGAAGTATAAAGAATCTTTTCCTGTAGGAAAGTTATGGAAAGCCACAAAATAGGTAGAACTTGTTCATTCAAATTTGTGCACAGTGGAAGTTCCATCACTTGGAGGTAATAAGTATTTTATTACTTTTATTGATGATTTGAGTCAAAAAACTTGGATTTATCTTTTATATCAAAAGTCAGACATAGATGATATTTTCAAGCAATTTAAACTATTTATTAAAAAACAAAGTGAACTTGAAATCAAAATCTTAAGAATTGATATAGGTATATAATATATTGTTTGTGATGATTTTTTAAAGAAGCATGGTATTCAACATTAAATGATAGTTAGATACACTCCACAATAAAATAGGATGGTTGAGAGAAAAAATAGAACTGTTATGGACATGGTAAGATGTATGTTAAAATTAAAAACATCTGCCTAAGTATTTCTGCACAGAAGCTGTATCTTGTGCTATTTATGTGTTGAATAGGTGTCCAACAAGAAGTGCTCAAGATAAGACATCTGAGGAAGCTTGGAGTGGGAGAAAGTCGACTGTCAGACATCTCAAGATCTTTGGTTATTTGGCATATGCACATGTATCAAATAAGTTGAGAAAGAAACTTAATGATAAAGGTGAGAAGTGTATTTTTATTGGTTACAGTGATACATCAAAGGCTTATAAGTTATATAATTCTGAAACTAAGAAAGTTATTATAAGTCGTGATATGATTTTTGATGAACATGGTAGTTGGAGTTGGTCTATTGAAAAAAAAAGTCAGTTGTTGTTCTTGATATTCCCAATGACTTTTTGGATAAACAGCTTACTCAAGATAATGTTCAAGTTTCTATACAATCTGAAGCACCAACTAGGAGATCACAATGTGAATGCTAATTACCAGCCCGCTCGCAAGATTATGTATTAAGTAATGATAATGACATGTCTGATAAAGAAATTATTCAGTTTGCTCTTTTTACATATTGTGATCTTATATCTTTTGAGGATGTTGCTAAAAAGACTCATTGGTTAAAGGCAATGGATGAGAAAATTTATGCCATTGAAATTAATGGTACTTGAGAATTGACTGAATTACCTCCATAAAAAGAACCAGTTGGAGTAAAGTGGGTGTACAAGATGAAGTATAAGTCAAATGGTGAAATTGATCATTTTAAAGAAAGGTTGGTAGCAAAAGGTTACAAGCAAAAAATAGGTATTGATTATTTTGATGTTTTTGCTCCTATAAGTAGATTTGATACAGTGGACATGCTTATTTCACCTACTACTTAAAATAATTAAAAACTGTGTCAAGTGGATGTAAAATCTATTTTTTTGAATAGCTTCTTAGAAGAAGAAATATATGTTGAACAACCTGCAGGATACGTGAAGAAAGGAGAAAAGAATAAGCTTTACAAGTTAAAGAAAGCATTATATGATTTAAAATAAGATCCAAGAGCATGGTATAGCTGTATTGATTCTTACTTTATTGAAAATGATTTTTTGAGACGTCCTTATGAGCATGCTTTGTATGTTAAATATACTAAATCTGGTGATACACTCATAGTCTGTCTTTATGTTGATGACCTAATTTTCATCGGAAATAACTTAAAGTTAGTCACATAATTCAGGGAGCTAGGCTTTGGTTAGTAAATTTGAAATGACAGATATAAACCTAATGAGTTATTTTCTAGGACTTAAAGTTATTCAGATGGATGATGAGATTTTGTCTCACAAAAGAAATATGCTTCTGATGTTTTAAAAAAGTTTAGAATGAAATGCTCTAAATTGGTTTCTACTCCTGTGAATAAAAATATAAAGTTATCTAAAGATGAAACTGATAAGAGTATGAATATTACAACTTATAAAAGTTTGATTGGGAGTTTAAGATATTTGGTTGCTACGAGGCTAGATATTTCTTTTGGAGTTGGAGTACTTAGCAAGTTTATGGAGAAACCAAAGGAGTCACATTGGGTTGCACCAAAGTGAATTCTCAGATATGTCAAAGGTGCAATTAATGATGAAATTTTATATTTTACTAATAAAACTGTGAAACTTGTTGGATATACATATAGTGATTGGGTTGGAGATTTTGAGACTAGAAAGAGTACATCAAGATATACTTTTCATCTAGGTTCAACTATATTTTCTTGGTCTTCTAAAAAATAGCAAATGGTAGCACTTTCAACAGTAGAAGCAGAATATATAACAGTAATAAATTATGCTACGCAAGCAATTTGGCTAAGAAAAATTTTAGATTTTTTACAACACAAACAAGATGACCCTACGATAATTTTTTGTGATAACAAGTCAATAATTACATTATCTAAGAATCTAATTTTTCATGGTGGCAACAAACATATAGATATCAAGTATCATAAAATTAGAAAATGGGTTGCAGAAAAATAAATCAACATCAAGTATTACCCTATTAAATGTCAAGTTGTAGACATCTTTACAAAACCAATGAAGACAGAAACTTTTCTCAAGTTGAAGAAGGCGATTAGGATGACTACCATTTATGACTTGATTTAATGGAGACTACGTTGTATTATTTAAATCAAGTCAAAATTAGGATAGAATATATCTGTATTTAATGGATACGTTTTGAATAAAAGATTGACTAAGGTTAAATCTAGATGCATAATTTATGGATTCATAGCATAATTTTAGGATTAGTTTAGTTTTTCGTATTGCTATATATAAAGATATGTATAATTGTAATTAAGTTTTTATTCATAATAATAAAAAATACATTAATTTTTTATTATTTTATTTTGTTTTTTCTTCATTTAAATGGTTAATATCGAATATTTTTTTGACTTTTCTTGAGTGCTATAAAATACTTTCAAATTTAATTAATAGATAAATGAGAAAGGTTGTCGACTTCTAAAATTATTTTCCAAATTTAATTTGCAACCTAACGGTGTCGTATTGCTCGTCAGTCGAGAATTTGAGAACAAGGAATAAAACAAAAACTTTTTAAAGCCACTATTGCATTACCTCATCCGCAGACTTTTCTGTACTCTCACAGTAAGGCCCTATAATAGTTTATAAATTACTATATTTTGTCCCTACCTTTTTGTATAATTCGATTACTCTTTAAAAAGTCCCATTTAAAGTCAGTTCTTAGGCTGATTGTGAATTTGGAAAAAAATTTAATGTTCAGGGGTCGTTTCTATAAAAAAACAGATGGTAGAGGTTTATTTGGTAAATTGACCAGAAAACTTGCCGTTTTCCACGCAGACCTGGAGGACTATCCCCGCCGTTCACGTGTCCCGTTAGTCCATGACTGCCGTACGTTTTACTCTGCACGTGTCTTTCCGTCATAGGCCAAATGGGTGATGTCGAGGGAGGCGACGCGGATGCGCGTGAAATTAAAAGCTTAATTAACAGCGGTTTAGAACACTAATTTAGTCATTAGACAACAAGAGGTTGCTTTAAATAGCCCAATGGCACTGCCCTTCTCCTTCCCCTTCAAGAGAGACGAGCCATCCACACACTGCCGATTCTTTCATCTCCCTTCCACTCTTCGGTGAGGCCGAGAGATTCCCATCGGAAGAATAAGCGAGGTTTGTTCTCTGATCTCTTATTCCCTCCTCTCTGAATCCCTCGGTGTAGTCTTCTGTCTCCGTAGGAAGAAGGAAGCCAGAAATCTCATCTTGTGCTTCTTTTTTTGGCTGTTTCAGCCAAGAAAACAAAAGAGTTAAGGTTTGGAAAATTTTGCCTCCTCTTGCTTCTTTGGGTGCCGGAGATTCCAGAACAGATCCAGTACTTTTTCTTCTGGATTTTTGATTTTTATCTACTGGATTTTAATCGACCAGGAGGGTTGTTTTTCTGTGCCCTGTGGTCGTTTTCTTCTTCTGTTTTTTCACCTTTCTTTTGGATCCAAGAGAGGTCAGCTTTTTGAACTACGCCTCTGGAAGCCAAATTGATTTGGGATTTCTTTTAGCTCTTGTTGAAAGATCTTGTTTGTTTTTTTTTTTGGTTTTGTTTCAAGTTTTTTTCTTTGATTTAGCATGGCTACAGCTATAGATATGCACAATAGACTTCCGGTTGCCTCTGCAGAATTTCTTGACGAGGAGCTCATGACAGCACTTGAGCCTTTTATGACAAGTGCTTCTTTCTCCTCCCATTCCCCTTCTCCTTCCCCGCCTTCTTCCTCTACTCTGGATTACTCCTCTTCCTTCTCTTCCTCTTTTTCTACTCCATACCTTGCTTCCTCTCTCCTCTCCGGCTCGTCGCTTCAGAGTCCGAGCTTAGACTACTACTCTTATCAAAATCCCTCCTTTGGCTGCTTCTCCTCCCAAAATACGACCTTGGATGGATGTTCGCCGTCGTCGTCCGTTACCGAGATGGTCCCCGGAAGCCTCATGGCTTTGGATCGGCTTGGCGTTGGCGGTTCCGGCCCGGTCGGGCTCACCCACCTCACTCCTGCTCAAATCCAGCAGATTCAGGCTGAATTCTTTCTCCAGCAGCAGCAAAGCTTCCTTGCAGCGAGGCAGTTGCCGCACCACCCCCAGCACCAGCAAGCTGCGAGCTTTCTCGGACCTCGGCATCAGCTGATGAAGCACGCCGGCTCCACCGCTGCGTCAAAGCCCACTAAGCTTTACCGTGGGGTGCGGCAGCGCCACTGGGGCAAGTGGGTGGCCGAGATTCGGTTGCCCAAGAACCGGACTCGCCTCTGGCTGGGAACCTTCGACACTGCCGAGGAGGCCGCGTTGGCATACGACATGGCCGCCTACCAGCTCCGCGGTGATCTGGCTAGGCTCAACTTCCCCAACATCCGCCATACTGCTGACGCCGTCACCCCCAGTCCCCTGCACTCCACCGTCGTCGCCAAGCTTCAAGCGTTATGCCAGAGCCTGACCAATTCGAAGAAAGGAAACTGTTTGCCTCCCAGCAGCCCCACCGCCCTCAAACCCAGTTCGGAGGTCATCACAGTTGACACCGATGACGAGGCGCCTCTCATGGCGGAGGCGGCGGTGACTAAGGGCGACTTGGGTTGCCCAGCCTCGGAAGACAACAAGTCAGACATCTCGTCAGAGGGCGAGGACTCTTTGGGGTCGTTGCCGATGCCTGAAATGCAGCATTTGAATTTCAACGAGGTGCCTTGGGACGAATCCGAGAACTTTATGCTGAAGAAGTATCCATCTTGGGAGATAGACTGGGATTCAATCCTTTCCTCAAGCAATTAGCGGCTTCATGTCGGATCTAGTCCGTAGTCATTTCCGGTGGTTGCTGTAAATGGGGTTTTAGACATTTGCAGAGCTGCTTTAGTTGCTCTTTAGCCTTATGCAGTACAAGCCTTATGCAGTACAAGAGTCATTTAGGTTGTGTGAGTCCGTAGTGTATTCTCTAGTTTCTCTGACCTGCTAGTTTCTGCTGGTTGTTTTTGTCTCAGCAGTGCTGGTGAGGAAGAGTATTGCGGTGTCATATTATGCAGTTGTAATCGTCGTGTTTATAATCTCAGTCTCAGTTTCTTATGCATTGTCGATGTAGATGAAGCTACTATATCAGATATAAACTTTCAGTGGAAGGTTTTGCCTCACTGAAGTGGGAAAAGTAATTCAAACTTTGTCATGCTCTTCATGTGGTGCTCTTCTGAATTATCAGGATAATTGTTTTAGCACTAATACAACTTTTGTAAAGACATGCTCTTCATGTGATATTGTTATTGAATTTGAGAACTAGTTCAAAGTTTGTGAGACATGCTCTCCACGTGAGATACTGTGATAGTGAATTGGTGAGATGGAAATGAGATTCTCATGAGTGCTGTACTATTCTGATGATAGTGCAGAAACATGCTCAGATCATCAACTATGGAACTTCTTGGAGCGTGGAGTATACAGTTCTTGTTACCATTGCCATCTCTTATCAACTACCTGGGGATTACCGAAGGAGAAGCAATAATGGAGACCCAATTACAGTGGCGACATGATTCCATTTAATTCAATTTGACTTTTGGAGTTTGGTTCTGTTCATATAGATGATGGATCATGGATGGTGGAATGGTAAGAAAAGAATAGAGGTGAGCAGAAGCAAGTGGAAATGGAATCCAACTTATCTTGTGAAAAGGACACAATTGTCTTGGCAAAGCGACAGCCCCATCTACGACCTCATCTGTCCTCATTACTGCAGAGATCCCCATCATCAAAGAAAAGCAACACTTTGGCCTTCCACCCAAACCACCCAACCTACCGCCATTCATCTCTTTGTTCTTACTCCTGCATGGGGAATCAATTCCCTTTGCTTTCTAGATGGGTTTGATTGCTTGGAAATGGAGTCTTGAAAGAGATGCTCCTACAAGGCCCTATCAGAAGGGGGGATGGTTGCTTCTTTTATCTGCCTACATTGAAATTTTCAATGAAGCTAAGATTGCAGATGTGAACGAAGGCCCACAAGCACTGTCGAAGAGTCTTCAGTTCTGCTCAGCAACAACTGTTGTCAAGCAAGAAAACTGCACTCTGAAACGCCTTGTCCCCGCAAATAATTCTTGATTATCAATAGGATGTACTTGAGTAACGCACTATACAAGGATTCATTTCTCACCAATAATCAGAGAATCACGAAGCAGCAAAGCTAAGTAATCACCTACGAGGAAGGAAACATAGGACATCATTTATCAAATACAACAAATTCGTTTGATGTTAAAAAATTTCCCAAGACAATGCACCTGGCATATTGCTTTATGGTCTCTTAAAGTTTGCGAGCATTCCTCTGTTAGCTAGTAGCTACATTCTACGAGATCAGGCATACTCTGGGATCCATCTCACCACCGTATTCTTTTCACATCTATTCCTCGCCTCCATTCTGGTTCCCCTCTGAATTGTGAGCTAGTTATAAGCCAATTTGGTTCTGTAAGTTCCATTTGATGAGTTACACCATATCCTAGTATCCTCATGATCCCTTCGCCCTTGACAAGGCAATCTCCATGAGTGTGCTTCTTAGAATATACCTCCATTTCTAAGAAGTATTTTCTATCATCCAATGAACCGGCGGCCCAATCAGTACCAGTATAGCCAACTAAGGAGGTATCTCCTTCTTTTGTATGCTTGTTCCTTGCAAACTATTTCAGGACTCTTTTTGCTACAACTAGGTGAAGTTTACTTGGCTCATTCATGAATCTCGATATGTATGAGACTAAATGCATAATATCAGACTTGTATTTGTGAGGCATATTAGAAAATCCATCAAACTTCTGAATTCTTTTACACCAATCTTCTTTGCACCATCATCTCGCTTCAACTTCTCATTTAAAGTCATTGGAATTGAAATATGAGAATAAACATAGCAACTTAATATCTTTAGGTGATCAACCGCAACTTCTTGTGTCATGTTTCATTTGATCTTTGAGTTCTCATGACTTTCGCTGGCAATTGGCTGAGGGTATATATTATTGTGTACGATGCTTTAGCCTAAAAGGAGTTAGAAAGATCTTTTCCTTGGATCATGTTTCTCACCATTTCCACAATAGTGTGGTTCTTTCTTCCCACCAATGCTCAATGAATGGTGAGTAGACGAATTCTTCTTCATTATCTGTTCTTAATGTCTTGATCTTGTTGCCATTTTGATTTGCTACAAGTGCTTTAAACTGAAGAGAAATAGCAACAATATGGAAGCCTTCACTTTTGAGACCCATTTTATCTTCCATGGGCATTAAGAGAAGGAAAACTGTACTTGAGTTCATTAGAATAGTGGCAATATATTGTCTTCTTATAAAAAATTCTGCATCTATTAATATCAAAAGTAACCAAATCTCCTCTTTGCAAGAGTTGTCCAACACTTAGCAAATTGTGAGTCAACTTGGGAACAAAAAGAAATCATATGTAAACCTTCTTGTTACCACCTTTGATATGGGCAACAATAACCCTTTTGCCTTCCAACTTTTTAGATCTTTTCATCACCAACTTTCATATAGAAGTGAAGTTGTGATTGAGCTTGACAAACATCTTTCTCTTGCCATTTATTATTACATATTTTTGTAATCTAGATTTCTCACATATCACCAAAGTGAATTAGGAAGCGGAGATGAGTCCTCATGAACATCCTAGCATCATAAAATTTTCAAACTCCTAATGTGCACTGTGTGAGATTTAAATCCTTGTTGTTTAAGGAGCCCGTCTTACCTCTTACCATCATATCATAACCCTGGGAGTCCTCTCCTTCCATTTAACTACTACACCAAGTGTTCAATACCATATATTATTTTCAGTTGGTCATTCATGCAAGAGAAAAGTTGGTTTTTACCTCTTTAAAGAACTTTGCTTCTTGTTTGCTATTCTTTTTGTCTTTGTAGTTTGTACCAATAACTGTTGCTTCATGTGCTCGGAGAGAATTCATTAGTTCATGAAAAGTATGGGTTGATAAATCCTTAGATTCTTTATCACAACAACAATAGATCAAACTTAGTTGGAAGACTTCAAGAAACTTTCAAAAAAAATTTCTTTAAGTGCATCTAAAACTTTTAATTTGATTAATAATTTTAGGAACTTTTATAAGAAAATCTACAATCACTTTCTTGCATAAACATATTATGAAAATCTTTGCAAAGTGTTTGAAAGTTTACGGAAATTACTTTTCCATCTTCTTGAAATGTATTTTTCAACCATCCATAGTCTATTTAATGTTGGTGCAATTGACCTCTAGTTGAGGTTAACCAGATTAATCAAATTTGAGTCGACTTTCATTGACATTCGATGTTTGATTAATATATTTGTTAACAAGAGCTAGACAATAAATAGAAGGAGACTTGTTAGAGAGGGATTGTCGATACAATTGACCTCGGATCTGATCGAACAAAATTAATGTGGATGTGGATGAGAGAAAAGTTAACTAGGTTAAGGTTGATCGGATATTTGATAGTAAAAAAGTTCAAGTGGATTACGGTTGATCGGACACTTGATGGTTGAAAGCTCAATAGAGAATTGGCAAGTCGAGAAGTCCAAGTAGGTTACGGTTGACTCGATACTTTGTGGTTGAAACTTCAACAAGAAGTTGACAAATGTGAAATCCAACTGGGTCATAGAGGATTAGATATTTGATAATAATGAATCTAAGTAGTAAGTGGGTTAATGTTGATCGGACATTGGCAATGGTGGAAGTCCCGACAGGCTATGGAGAATCGGATGTTAAGCATAAGAAAAGAAGTCTAAACAGGGTCAAAGAGGGTTGGATGTTTGGTAATGGTGAAGTCCTGACAAGTCAAAGTCAATCAGATGTTAGATATGAGACAAGAAGTCTAAACAGGTCAAGGAGGATCGGATGTTTGACAATAATGGAGTCCTAGTAGATCAAAGTTGATTGAATGTTAGGCATGAGACGAAAATCCTAGTCGGTCAAAGTTGATTAGATGTTAGACGGATAAAATCCTAGTAGGTTGAAGTCAATCTGATATTAGACAAGAATGAGACCCTAATAAGTCGGAGTTAATCAGTACTAACTGTATGAGGAAGTTCTGGAGATATGAGGATCCTTTGGCATAAGCGAATTCGGTGTGAATAGTATTTTCAATATGATGAATAGTATATCGGTCAATTGATAAACAATATCAATCATGTGTTATAGTATTTTTGCTACAGTACAATAAATTGATGAACAGTAAAAGTCAACTGATGATATTGTAGTTGCAAATAAAATATTTAAAACTCACTGAAAACTTGATTAATGAGCATCAATCGATTGATAAATAGTAACAATCGATTGTTGATACTATTACAACGAATAGAAAGTTTTTGGATTAACTATGATACTCGACTATTTATGCATCAATTTAACAATTGATTATTCATGGTTAAACTAGAGTTGGTAAAAAACTATTTTACAAGTGCAATTGTCGAATTTAGTAAAGCAATTAACTAATAGTGATGAATTTGAGAAGATTTTGAGACTATAAAAGAATGATTTTGAGAAGATTTTCAAAGTTATGTTGGATATTTTTATATGGACTAGCATAATTAATATATTGTTATTGGGCTTAGCTATAATGGGTAGGCTTGGCCCATTAAATCTTAGCAGAGGCCCCTTCTCCTAACCTTAAATATTGTTGTCGCCCCATTGAGACTACGATGAGAAATTTGAGTTGGGTGATAGGAGAAGTTCTCTCTGCGATTTTCTCTACGGTTTTTGATTTGTTTTAACAGGAAGGAAAAATGAACTCGACATCTTCCACTCCAGGTATTTCTAACATCTAATTCTCTTTATAGTAATTTTTCATATCATGAATTAGATGTTGAAATTTTTCATCAAATGGTATCAGAGCCAGGTTTATGAGCCTCGATTTTGATTCTTGGCCGAATCTCCTGTTTTGCATTTTTTTTTTCCTTTCTTGCCAATTATGTTTGCAGAATGAAAAAAAAAATTCCTTAAAAAATCCTTGTTAATCAAACGAAGAAAACATAGTTCTGTTGAATTTTTTTGCAATTCCTAATTCTGTTGACGCCGTTGAAATCCCTAATTCTCCTAAAAATCCCTAAATTTCTGTAATTTTGGAACTGTTGCACGCCGCTGTTGAAGCTGCCAAAATCCCTAAATTTCCCTAAATTCTTCCGATCCAGACGCTGTTGACGTCTGTTGCCGCCGGTGGCGGATCCGACGTCGCCCGGCGAAGCCGTGGCATTTGCAGCCGCGACGCAGCCGCGCAGCCGAAGAGGCAGTGGCGTCGGCGTCGGCGTCGGAGGCGACGGTAGCGGACTGCTGGTGAGCGGCTGGCGTCGGCGACGGCGCTGGGCGGACTGGCGGAAGGTCGGCGAGCGGCGTCGGCGTCGGCGGATGGGTGGCATCGGCGTCGTGGGCGGTTTTTGGGAAAAATCGGCGTCGTGGGTTTTGGAACCGCGGCGTGCGTTTTGGGAAATGGAAGTAGAACAAATTAAAAAAAAAATAAAAAATTTATTAATAAAAAACCATTTGAACAGTACGTGGGCGTTTTTAATTTAATTTTTAAAAAACGTGAACAGTGCACTTTTAATGATTAATTAAAAATTGTGATAATTTAATAAATTTAATAAATTGTGATAAAATAAAATTTAAATTAAAACAATGCATGCACTTTTAATATATTATTGTGCATATATATATATTATATATATATATTATATATTTAATATAATTTATTAGTTCAATTTATTATAAATTATGATAAAATGTCTTTTAATGACATTTTAAATTATCTTGTTAAATGTGACCAAAATGATCTCTATCATTTCATATTGCTGTTGATATTTTTTCATAGTTGTGAGCTCGCCTTCGCGAGACGGATTATGATAAAATATTATTGTTGGAAAATTATTATTAATGTGGCATTAGGAATTATTTTAATAATGCACTTACCCTATCGGTTTGTCTTTATTGATATAGTTCCTAATGATTGGTAATTATATTTTAAAGTTTTCAGTATCCTTTCGATATTAGCTTTAAGAATATAATTATTTTATGTGTTGTGGGAGTTACTTTATGCATTGTAATTCGGGACCCTTCGGCGGGATTGCATTTGCATGAGATAACTTTATTGTGTTCATAAGCTCTATTACTTTTGTTGGATATGCTCGACAATAATCTCCCATTAATGTATATATTTCAGCTTTGCCTATGAGTATGAACTCTTTACCAAAGCTGAATGGCACCAATTATGAGGACTGGGCTGACTCTATTAAGTTGTTTCTTGGCCATTTCTAATGTTGATGCTGCCCTTACTGAGAATGAGCCTGAAATTCCCACATCTGAATCTTCCGCTGCTGTTACAACAAAACATGAAAAGTGGGTTCATTCTAATAAAGTATGTCTGATGACTATGAAGTTCACTATGGATAAGACCATCAAAGATAATGTTCCTGAGACGAATAGTGCTAAGGAGTTTCTTGAGTCTGTAGGCAAGAAATTCAAAAAATTTGATAAGACAGAAAAGGCTTCATATCTTTCATTACTGACAAAGACAAGATATGATGGTGTGTCGGGTGTTCGTGAGCATGCTATGAAGCTCACCAATTGGTACAACAAGTTGAAATCTATGAAAGTGGAATTGGGAAGTGATTTTTTGGTCTGGCAAATATTGGATTCTCTTCCTTCTGAATTTGATATTCTAAAAACTTCTTATAATGCACAAAAGGAGGAATGGACTATTGATGAGCTTGTAGCCATTCTTAATCAAGAAGAGCAAAATATGAGGAAGGGTAAGGCTCAAGTTGTTCAGTTGGTTTCCCATAAAAGTAATGAGAAAAAGAAAACATATTTTAAGGGAAAGAGTAACAAGTCTCAATTTAAGAAGAAGTGGAGTGATAAATCAGGATCTTCTATAGTTCATGAAGACAGTGAACCATCCAAAGTTAAAAAGAGGTTTAATGGCACTTGCAAGTTTTGTGATGTATTTGGACACAAACAATCTGACTGCTTTAAGTTTAAGAAGTGGCTAGAGATGAAGCAGAAGCAAAAGCAAGGTATTCATCTTGCTTTAGTGTGTTTTGAATCTAATCTTGTAGATGTACCTTCTCATTCTTGGTGGTTAGACTCTGGCACAACAATTCATATTACAAATTCTGTGCAGGAGCTCAAAACCAAGAGAAGGCCAAATGAAGGGGAGGTGTCTGTTGCAGTTGGAAATGGAATGAGTGTCAAAGTAGAGCACATAGGAGTAGTTTGTTTGAAGCTAAGTGGTGGACATGAATTAGTTTTGCAAGATACTGTTTGTGTACCTTCTATGAGAAGAAATCTGATTTCAATTTCTGTTTTGGATGATTGTGGTTACTCTTTCCATTTTGGATCAAATGAAGTTATCATATATTTTAAATCTGTTATTGTTGGTTATGGCGTCAAGTTGAATGATATGTATATGTTAACTCTTGATCCTCTTTCTATTGAACAACGATATTCTAATGTTAATAATGTTGTTGGACAAAAACGTGGAAGAACTATTGAGAGCTCTTCTATGTTATGGCATAAGAGGTTGGGACATATATCCCGAGAAAGGATGGAGAGATTGATCAAGGAGAATATTCTTCATAGTGTGGATTTCTCAGATTTCGATACTTGTGTTGATTGTGTAAAAGGAAAGCTTACTGCAGGAGTCAGAAAGAATAGAATTACTAGGAGTGAAGGGATACTACAGTTGATTTATACAGATATCTGTGGGCCAATTACTCCCATTGCTCTAGGAGGATATAGATATTTCATTACCTTTATTGATGACTTCTCAAGGTTTGGTTGGATTGATCTATTGCGTGAAAAATCAGACTCTTTAGATGCCTTCAAGAATTTTAAAGCTGCTGTTGAGTTGAAATTTAGCACAAAAATTAAGAGTGTTAGATCTGATAGAGGTGGTGAATTTTATGGAAGGTATAATGAAACTGGTAGGAATCCTGGTCCTTTTGCAAAGTTTTTACAGGATTGTGGTATTGAGGCACAATATACTATGCCTGGGACTCCGCAGCAAAATGGTGTTGCTGAAAGGCGAAATCGTACACTCATAGAGATGGTTAGATGTATGCTTAGTCATTCAACTCTTCCTGATTTTCTGTGGGGAGAAGCCTTGAAGACAGCAGCTTATATTTTAAATCATGTACCAAGTAAGTCAGTTCCAAGGACTCCATATGAACTTATGACAGGGAGAAAACCTACTTTGAAACATTTTCGTGTCTGGGGTTGTAAGGCAGAAGTTAGGCTCTACAATCCAGAAATAAAGAAGCTTGATTCTAAAACAATTAGTGGTTTCTTTGTAGGATATTGTGTTGGATCAAGGGGTTCTAGATTTTATTGTCCTGATCATACCACTAGAGTTGTTGAATCTGATCGTGCTGTCTATTTTGAAAATGATTCAGAACATGTTGTAACTCAGGAGCCACGTGTTGTTAGCTTTGGAGAAGAGCATGTCGCTATTCCTGTACCTATTGCTCCTTTGCCTGAGTCTATGCCAGTCGTTCTCACTCATGATGAAACCACTAATCCTATTGTTGATGCACATGTTGATCTACATGTTGACCATGATGTTCAGAATCCTGAAATCGTTGTGCCTCAATTAAGGCGATCTGAGCGTGTTCCCACATCTACTGGATCTACCAGATTCAAGGATTATGTTGTTTATTTACAGGAACATGAGTTTACTAGTGTTGAGGATTCTGATCCTATTACTTTCTATGAAGCTGTTTCGGATTCTCATAGTTCACAGTGGTTGATTGCTATGGAAGATGAAGTAGCTTCTATGAGAAAGAATGATGTTTGGGATTTGGTGGTATTACCTGATGGTTGCAAAACTGTAGGTTGTAAATGGGTCTTTAAGACTAAACGTGATGCTAAAGGTGAGATAGAGAGGTATAAAGCCAGACTTGTTGCTAAAGGGTACAACCAAAGAGAAGGCATAGACTATAAAGAGACGTTCTCTCCTGTCTCTACAAAAGATTCCTTTCGTGTTGTAATGGCCTTGGTTGCTCATTTTGATTTAGAGCTTCATCAGATGGATGTTAAAACAGCATTTTTAAATGGTGATTTATTTGAGGATGTCTATATGGATCAACCTGAAGGTTTTGTCGAAAGTGGTAAGGAGCACATGGTTTGCAAATTGAAAAGATCCATTTATGGTTTAAAACAAGCTTCTAGACAGTGGTATTTGAAGTTTGACCATATTGTAAGTTCCCTTGGTTTTAAGGAAAATGCAGTTGATCAGTGCATTTATCTAAAAAAGAGTGGGAGAAAATTTATTATCCTTGTTCTTTATGTTGATGACATCCTTTTGGCCAGTAATGATGTTGATTTTCTGCATGACACTAAACAAATGCTTACAACTCATTTTGATATGAAAGACCTTGGTAATGCATCTTTTGTTTTGGGCATTGAGATTTATCGTGATAGATCTCGTGGCATCCTTGGTTTGTCTCAACAAGGATATATTGATAGAATTCTGAACCGGTTCAATATGCAATCTTGTAAGCATTGTGTTGCACCTATTCAAAAGGGTGAGAAGTTATCTAATGATCAGTGTCCTCAATCTGAAAGTGAAATGGCAAATATGAAGAAAATTCCATATTCTTCTGCTGTTGGCAGCCTTATGTATGCTCAAGTTTGTACACGTCCTGATATTGCTTTTGTTGTGGGTGTACTTGGGAGATACTTGAGTAAACCTGGTATGGCACATTGGCAGGCTGTCAAACGTGTTTTGAGGTATTTGAAAGGTACCAAACACTATATGATCACATATAAGAGATCAAATCATCTTGAGGTAACAGGTTATTCTGATTCTGATTATGGTGGTTGCCCAGATGATCATAAGTCCACATCAGGATATATATTTATGTTAGCTGGAGGAGCTATCTCTTGGAAGAGTGTCAAACAGACTCTTACAGCTACATCAACCATGGAAGCAGAGTATATAGCTTGTTATGAGGCCACATGTCAAGCGATATGGTTAAAAAACTTTATTGCTGAATTTGATTTTGTGGAGAGTATCTCTAGGCCTCTCACTATATATTGTGATAACTCTGCCGTGGTGAGTTTTTCTCTCAATAATAAGAGCTCAAAGCGGACAAAACACTTTGAGACAAAGTTTATGTTTGTGAGAGAGAAGGTTCAAGAGTTTAAAACTCGTGTCGAGCATATCCCTACAGAGCTTAATATTGCTGATCCCCTAACCAAAGGCATAACTGTTAAAGCTTTTGTTGACCATGTAACCCGTATGGGTGTAGTAAGGTCTTTTGATATTTTGGGTTAGTGGGAGTTTATGCTTATGTTTTGTTATGACCTCATATTTATAATATTTGTTGCTACCATATGTTTTATTGAGAAGTTCAATTGTTATAACTATTGTTGTATTGTGGAGACATTTTGGACCCAGTCTCAATTTTGTTGTTATTATGTGGCATCTTGGGCAGATGCACACTTTGTTCAAATTTTGACATGTCATTTTGTTGAACTTTCTCAATTATCCATATTCCACTTGTTGTTGTAGTCACATATTGTTGATTAACATATTGTATTATGCTGTCCAAGTGGGAGAATGTTGGATATTTTTATATGGACTAGCATAATTAATATATTGTTATTGGGCTTAGCTATAATGGGTAGGCTTGGCCCATTAAATCTTAGCAGAGGCCCCTTCTCCTAACCTTAAATATTGTTGTCGCCCCATTGAGACTACGATGACGAAATTTGAGTTGGGTGATAGGAGAAGTTCTCTCTGCGGTTTTCTCTATTGTTGTTTTGGGTTTGTTTTTACAGGAAGGAAAAATGAACTCCTCGACATCTTCCACTCCAGGTATTTTTAACATCTAATTCTTCTTGTTTTAGTCATTTTTCGTATCATGAATTAGATGTTGAAAATTTTCAATATAATACATTAATTTCTGGGAACGTCCGCATCAATGGCACCAAACTCCCGTACTGCATTTTGCTATCTTTCCACGTATGTATTACGAAGCCCGTGACTTATCCTCCCATGAACGCATGCGGCTGCACACTCATCCAAGTCGCTGTTGACGTTACTCACTTGCGAGGACTTCACGTCTAGCAAGTTATCTCCTCCACCGCTGGCCAATATCCATGTGATGCAAATTCGCTAGGACAGAATATATATCTTGGGATATAATTATATTGATTACGATAGAATAGAATTATTAAAGTGAATAAGAATTGAATCAATGATTTTTTTCATCGTGATTAATTATAATTTTTCAATTTATATTTTTATAATTAATCATGAAACGAACATATAAAATAATATATAATTATTTTCAAAAAATAAAATTACTATTATAGGATCAAAAATATATATAATATATTATTTATTTAATATATAAGATGAAACGATAGAATATTTAAAAATAATAATCGAGGAATAACAACTACAAATATATAATATAATATTTTATATCTAAATATTTGCTAACTATAACTATAAATGATTTATAATTCCCTATCTCTTCCTCAATCGCTTGTCACCGACGCTTAATGGACTCCGCTAAGCCTAACAGTAGCAGTCTTCGACCCTCCCATGGCAGCGACGATTTCGATTCCCGCCCCAACTCCCTCTTCGCCATCCTCCACTCCAGCTCCACCGATGGCTCCGCCCTCCGGCCATCGCTCTCCTCTTCCTCCCGCGATCATCACCTCCTCTTGGATTCACAGCTCCCCAGCCGCCTCGAATTTACTAATTTCACCTCCACCCTTGCACCCGGCGGTCTATTGTCGCCGCCGGCGCAACATCCTGGCCTCTCCGTCACTGCCAAGAAAAGGACGAGGGCTTCGCGGCGGGCGCCGACGACGGTGCTGACGACCGACACCTTGAACTTCCGCGCTATGGTGCAGGAGTTCACCGGCATCCCGTCGGCCCCCTCCGCCGCCGTCCGCCCTCGACTCGACCTCTTCCAGTGCCTCTACTCTGATCCACCGCCACCTCCACCGTCGGCCTCGTATTTCCAGCGACTCGCTTCTTTGAGCCCCACCTCCAGGGATCAATATGCTCTTTTAAACTCGCACTTGCAAAATCCAATCTTCACATCCCAATCTCCGGTTCAAGCCAAGAACATCCGCAGGCCTGCGCCGACCGTGCCGCCGACCGGATTCGAGACGAGGCCTCAGAGAGACAGAGCCAGCAGTTCGCCGGAGTCCGCGAATACTAAAGCAGAGGAGGGCGAAGGAGCACTGGTGGATTCATGGATTTCCAACGATTAAGGAGGGTGCATGCCATAGAGAATGAGTTATTCTTCCTTGAAAATTAGAAATTCAAATCGTCCAGCGGAGCACGAATAAATCCAAAATTAACTCCCCTGTTGATCGATATATGCATGCACGAGATCGATCGGTGGCTGAAACTGCAGTTAATTAACGCCGGAAGGGTTGATGCGAGAAGATTTCTTATGCACGCACGTCGGATATGGACTTACTGTGATCTTTTTTTTTATCATGCGCGTTTCTTTTTCTCATTTTCAATTTCATGTACCTTTTCTTGCCTCGATCTCTTGCGCACTCAATAGTTTGCAATATCATATATAGAGTGATTAACTCTTAATATTAGATTATGTATTTCTTAATAGTAGGTGCAAAATATTATATTTAGATATTCCAATCTCCTTCCTAAAGCAAGATATATAAGTGTTTCCACGTGAGCTTTCCTCTTCTTTTTTTCACACTAAAGTTTGTACATGTGCTTATTTCTTTTATATAAAGCTTGGTGTGCATTCATTCTTTATATATATTGTAGTCTTTCATTTTTGTTAGTTTCTTGCTGGCGAGATTCATGAAATGAGCAGTTGACGAATTAACCATTTATGTTTAAATCTATATATAAAAGCTTAAAAGGATTGGAACAGACGCATGGATTCATATGTCAAATGATAGCACTGTTGATTCCATTTCTGCAACATCAACCAACAAGCACCAAAGTGAATTAGCTACTTCATTCGATAATTTTCCAGTCGAAAATAACAATAGAATAAAAGTTAAGCAATTCTCTTAGTTTTTCTTTGTCATTGTTCCTCAGTTCATCGAAGAACTTTAGAATCGCTGTTCAGGCATTGATGAAAAGAATAGCTTATTTGATACAGAGCAATGCGAAAAGAATTGCTGGAGGAGCATAAGTCTGAGCTTAGCTTATAAAGTGACATGGATGTCTAGCATTGCAGAGAAGGAACTCCATGGAAGTATCATGAAAATGCTGTGCAAATTATCTAATGGCAAGACTCCTAGAACCCACCAAATCAGTCGTGGTAGATTATTATTCGAAGTTGAAGTAGTTAAGAGATGAGTTGTAGGTGAGAAGCTGCTGCCGAGTACACCAACGAGCCAAGATAGAGAAGTTACAGCAGCTCCTAAAGGGGCCTAAATGTGGAGATATTCAGCATAGTGTGTTCCTGAATCCTTAATTTATGCTTTAATTTTGTTGCCAGGCTTCATTTATCATTTTTTTAGAACTCTGTAGAAGAAATGATTCAATCCAAAGTACTTTTTCTTATTGCAACCATCATTAATGCTTTAAAGTTTTGTTAGACACCATTATCAAAACTTATCTGAGTCTTATCTGTGCTGGCTGGATAAGCAGTCATAGAACCTGCTTTGGACTCTACTCTATCAGATTGATTTGGCCACAGTGGAATTTGATATCATTCCTACTCTTCCAATAAATTCCAAAGAATTTGAACCTGAACACAAAGCAATCTTTCTAGCCACTTCCAAACCTCGTTTGCACAATATCTTCCTGCACATTGTCAGATATGAAATACTGCAGAAAGTTGATAATATTAACATTTCAAAGTTAGAATTCTTATTTTTTGTCATTCACATAAGCTGCTTTACAAGTGAAAAGATCTACTGAAAGTTCATGATCCACTTACTATGAAAAACTGCGAATTGTTGAGGATTTTGGGTTTTCAAGAGGGGGTGTTTCCTTTCAGATACTTGGGCATTCCTCTAGCGGTGGAAAAACTACGTACGAGTTGCAAATTATGGGCCTCTATTGGATGCGATCACAAGGAGGATGAGTTGCTGGCCAAAACAATCTTTATCTTATGCGGGAAGGCTAGAGCTTGTCAAAACGGTCCTTCAAGGAATGGAATGCTATTGGCTTTCAATGCTATCAATGTCGGGAGGAGTAATTGACAAGATTAAAGTTATATGTAGATTGTTTGTGTGAGACTCAAAGTATCCTCGTATAGCTTGGGACACAATTTGTTTGCCAAAGGAGAATGGTGGTTATGGTCTTCGGAACCTACTTGTGTGGAATGAAGCATTGCTCACCAAAGTCCTATGGGAGATACAATCAAGAGCGGATACGCTATGGATAAAATGAGTTCATCATCGTTATGTAAAGGGGGCTGATTTTTGGGCATGGGAAGCAAAGGCCACGGACTCCCCTTTGATCAAAAGGTTGGTGGAAATTAAGGAGAAAATCAAGCAAAACACAGGAGGAGTGGGCGAAGCAAACATGAAGTTGATGGATTGGTTTGTCATGGAAAAGAAAGGGGTAGCAAAAGCGTACGAATTCTTTCAAGGTGCCAACCAAAAACCTACATGGGTGCCAACACTTTGGAGATCGGAGATTATGCCAAAGCACCGGTTCACCATGTGGCTTCTAGCACAAAGAAAGCTTCGCACGGCGGATCGAATGTCATATGAGCCAAACAAGGTATGCCCGATATGCAGTCAGGAGGAGGAAACAATGGATCATCTTTTCTTCAAATGTTCCTTTGCTTGTGCGCTATGGGGAAAGGTAAAGCAATGGCTTGGCATCAATTTTCGATTCAAAAATATTGAGGAGCTGCTGAATGGAATAAGAAGGAGATATAAAGGAGCAGGGAACAAAGTCAAAGCGAGATTCCTTGGCATTTCAAGTGTTATATACCATGTATGGGCAACCCGGAACAAGTGCAAGTTTGAAGGGGTGCCTTCTAGCATTGAGGGATCATTTAGGAAGGTGCAAATTCATGTCCACAGGTTTGTAGACCTCTCCAATCATGGATGACTGCCGGGCTGAGGAAGATGCTGGATGCTGTGGAGGCATGGGCACGACAGTGAAATCCAGTCGACTGGCATTGAATTCCAGTCGACTGGAACGGAAATATTTCGTCCGATACGCCCCGTCAGTCGACTGTATTTAACTCCCAGTCGACTGACAGTGAACAGAAGGATTTTGGACTCAACTGGAGCATCAAACCAGTCGACTGGCACGGGAAGAGTTCGTCTGATACGCCCCGTCAGTCGACTGGATTTAACTCCCAGTCGACTGACGGTGAACAGAAGGTCTTTGGACTCGACTGGAGCTTCAAACTAGTCGACTGGCACGGGAAGATTTCGTCTGATACGCCTCGTCAGTCGATTGGATTTAACTCCCAGTCGACTGTTGGTGAACAGAAGATTATTGGACTCAACTGGAGAGTCACCTTAGTCGACTGAGGAAAACCAGTCGACTGACTAATGCAAATTCAGTCGACTGATAGCTGTGCTCCTGGATGGCATTGCTGATTTCGCTGGATTGAGCTGCTAGACGCACTGTTGGTTGGAGATGCTGACTGCTGATTGCTATGGTTGTTGTTTTGGCCAGGGGCAGGTGTAGCATGTGGACTTAGGCTTATGTGATAGTGCTTGTAGGGTGGATAAGTGAGTTGTAGTTTGTGATTGCATGTATTCATATGAGTGCATGATGGTGAGAAGAGTTTGGAGTTAACCTCAACTTGTTGTGGTGGTAACTCCTTGATACTTTGTATGTTTGACATTCGGTTTGGGAGCCCTTACCTCTCAAATCAGTTTTTATACATATGTACCTATTTTCCGTGAAATATACAAATTACTCTGATTTGCTCAACTAGATCTTTAGTGAGTTTATGGGATAATCTCGAAGACCCAAATTCCTTCACTGAATATGTAGCTTCTGATTGGCAATGGATAGCTTGTTACAACGTTCAAATGAAATGGAAATTGATAAGTAATCTTCTCATCACCAATGAACACTAATGCAACTGTATCAACAATGTGAATTGCATTACTACAACTAATCCAAAATATCAATTGACAAGAGCTGACTTAATATCAAAAGAGTCAAAAAAAAAAGTGGATCCTCTTATCCAGTAATCCAATATACTAACAAATCCTCTCGTATCTACCTCATGATATTTGTCTATGTACTTTTAATAGTATCCATCACATGGAGTTTTATCCATACTAAAAGCCATGTTATCATATTTGGCTTCTAAAGTCACTAGTAGGATTATGATCTCCTTTGATAGTGTATGTATATATAAATATCCACTTGACCTGCCTTTCCATGGAGGAAATGAACTAGTCCAAGAGAAGCATTAGCCAACTTTAGCGTCTTCAAGTCAAAAGGCCGTAACCAATTATGTATAAGCATGAGATCAATGCGTGGGTTTTCCTTTTCTCTACATTGAGTGTCACCCACACCTTAATCTCTTATTGGGCATGCCACTGCAAATTGTCCAACCCACTTGACTCATTTTGGATTAAACTACAGCCATTTATTCTGACAAATACTAGTTGCGTCCGCACCAAGATTTACAATCAGAATGACTTTTTGATTAAATTGGATTGGTAAATATTAATCCTGAAGACATAAGATTTGAATAAATCTGAATCATAACTTTTATCTTGGTATTTATTCTTTTGAATACTTTACCACTACCTCACATTATTAGTTCAAACACACTCATCTCTTCTTCTCTTCTCTCTTCAAATTAAATGGCGCCTCTGGATCCTACTGATAAGAGACCATGAAGAACTAAATATTTGTATATAATATTCTCTAGAAATCTAACTCATTATTCCTTAGACAATGAGTTAGATACCCACAGTCAGAATCCTCTTGGAGAAGCTGAAGCTCCACTTGGCAAATGCTCATCCAAGTCAACCACGCTGGAGCCAAGTGTTGGCATGCCGCACTAATTGTCTCGAGTGGATCACCATTAATTATTGGTGTGTTCGTGCAGGCCCTCAATCCTCAAACAGTAGTCAAACTCCTCCAAGATAACACAAATCCACCTCTTCATGCATGTGGATGTGGATGTGGATGTGATCCTCATCCGCTTAACCCGGCCCCTTGCATTACACTTCGCCTCTTGTTTCCTCCAAAGGGTGGTTTTGTTTTAATTTCCCCATTAGCCAGCAACGATCCATGCACTTACAAGTCAATCTCTATCACACGCTATTATATTCTCCATTGCTCCTTGGCAAATCAACAAATTAACTTAAAGCTAAGTGGCCCATGAACCACTTTCCACCACAACTATATATATATATATATATATATATATATGAACACCAACTCGTGATCTTGCATTGCTCAAATCTCTTCTTGCATTCTTAGTTTCAATTCGTTCCGATATAATCCAATCGCTTCGTCGTCGTTACTTTCATCATCATGGGGGTCGAGGAGTCCACTGATCGTCTCTCTCATCTCAAACTCGAGATCAGAGTCGATCGACTGTCGAACTTCAACCTCGACCTTTCCCGCGACAGCGCCTTCTTCGTCAGGTACTATGTCGTCTCGGGGAAGGGGCAGAGAATTCGCGTGGACACTCGTGAGGTTTTCCCATCCGTCGTCGGCCCGGTTTGGGACGAGGTCGCGACCATGGAGTGCCAGGGCCGCGTGGGGGAAGTGCTGGAGCCGCATGCGGTGGTGTTCGAACTGCGGCGGCGGCGGACGAGGACTAGGACTTTGTTTTTCTCAGGGTCGAGACTCCTGGGCAGGGCGGAGGTTGCTTGGAAGGAGGTGCTGGCCGCGCCGGAGAAGTCGTTGCGGCGATGCGTGGGGTTTGGATCGCTGAGTTCAGAGTGGAGCAGTGGACTCAAACCGCCAGGGCTTTTGGTGGAGCTGAAGGTGGAGGCCATGGAACTGTGTGCGGCGAGCGTTAAGCAGAAGAGGATTGGCATGGAGAAATGTGGTTGCGAGGACTCTGGAGGATTTGGAAACGAGGAGGAGATGCTTTTGGCTGCAGCGACACTGAATGCATGGTAGCCACATGCATGTTTAATTTTCCATGTACAATCTGTTCTCTCCATTTCATTTGTCAAAGGATGTTTGTTTGCTATATATCTTTGATGAGAAGTAAAGCGATCATGAAGAGTTTTTGAAACTCAATTAGTCACAAAGAAAATAATCAATTTTAAAGTAAAAATTCAAAAATCAGATTCCAATGAAATCTCATCTCTAAAATTCTAAATCTTAAATTCTAAAAAAAAATAAAAAATGTTAAATCAATTTGTCACATAAATACGTGTGTGAGTAATATATATATATATATACCATGAGAAAATTTTGATCTGATCAAACTATATGACATGTGATATTTAAAAAAAAAATAGATCATCTCTCTTTAATTCAGATTTGTTATAAAAAAAATTAGATCGTTTCTTCCTAACTTAGATCTGTTATAGAAAAAAGTAGAATCGTCTCTCCCTAACTCAGATCCATTATAGAAACTCAGATCCATTATAGAATAAAGTCAGATCGTTTCTCTCTAACTCAAATTCCATATAAAAAGAAATGGGATTGTCTCTCTCTAATTAATTTAAATCCATTACAAAAAAAAATCGAATCATCAACCAACCAATAAAACATGAATTCAACCGACTTCGAGGGTATTATCATCCAAGCATTATGTCATCAATTTAATTATTTATGACATCAGTTATAAGGGTTATATCAAAAGTTATATCAATTGTGGTAGTTACAACAACAATTGCAGACCTCAAATGAATGTTTGTTAGATATTTATACATAAAAAGATAATTATTGATTACTCTTTTTCTACAAAAAAAAAAAAAAAGGAATCCTTATAACTGAGCAATGTCAATCTTACGATCATCTGTGAGGAGGTAAATCGAGAAACTACAGTTGACCACGACGGAGGAGGGTGTTGCTCGGCTTCGTCGAGATTCGAATCCTTGTCATCTTCTGCAAATCTACTCCGTCGTAACCAACTCAGTTATGTCCTAGAGACTAATTATTAAAGGACGTTGCTTTTCTTTATCATTGAAAGATACGGAGGGATCTGAAAAGACTTGAATAGTTAAAATAAGAAGGAAAAGACATGCTCATTAAAAAAAACCTTTATTTTTACACAATAATCTCTAAGATCGTAATAATATTTTTACACTCTCCGTTTACTTCTCTACTCTGAGTTGAGCATCAAAGAGGCAATGCTAAAGTGCGCATTGGCCCCCTTCTAACTTCTTGATAAGTCTTCTAAAAGATTACTGATTCCTTGGTGGCGGATTTCCCTTCAGCCGAGTCTTTTCATTCCTACCGACTCTTTCAACCGAGTCTTTTTGTTCTTGCTGATTCCTTCAACTAAGTACGTTCCTACCAACTACTTCTGCCGAGTCTTCCCATTCTTGTCGAGTTTTCCCATTCCTATCGACTCTTTCAACCGAGTCTTCTTGTTTCTACTGACTCCTTCAGTTGATTCCTTATTTCAGAAGTTATTGTTACGTCATCTGCAAAAGTCAATCTTCCGTGATTTGTCAAAGATTTGACCATCCCATACTTAGACTAGAACATTTTAGCTCTATCTGTGGGAAAATTGAATTGAGATATAAAGATAGACATATCCATGCAGACGACAGAAGAATTGCTTCCACTAAGAGAGAATAAACTATACCTACAGATGTACCAGAAAATATAGGATAAATTATCTAGGATCAAGAAGTACGCTAGAGGGGATGAATAGCATATCATTTTTTCACTTATTTTATTATTTTATTAAAGATAGCAGCGGAGACTGATAAGAAAATAAAATATGAATATAATTTTATTTTTACTTAGTTCACAATCTCTGACTGCTATTTCAAAGTTTGCGATCCTTGATCGCTTCAATGATATT
>NW_027430963.1:0-2576 GCF_044706935.1 Curcuma longa | reverse complement strand
ATTTTACAAGCTTAGATAATTTTCTTTTCATTGTTTCTAATCATGATTGAGGATGATCTAGGGGGGTACAATCCTAGTTTATTTTGTTGACTTGAGCGGGACGCTCAAGGGTAACGGCGCCAAAATTTGACAACCCTAGATTTGCTATGCAATGTCATGAGTAGGGTTGTAAATTAGAATTTATAAATTTATCGAAAACCCATAATAAATTCAAATAAATGAAGTATAGGGGCCTCGAGTCGTATTTTTCCAAGGACTAGTAGAAAAGTTATTTAATTTGAGCTTATCGTAGTCGTTCTTTTTAGGGTTTTCACATATAAATGGGGTTTTGATGATCTTAAGGCAAATTTGAGAGAAAATGCTAAAGAAAGGATTTCAACTGGAATTTGAAACTAACCTAAGTGTTTTGCTCTTTTGGTTTTAGATTGACTTCAAATGAAATTACGAGTAAAGAGAAACCTATTCTTACAGCTAATGCTATTAAACAAGAGTCCCTAGAACAGCAATTCCTAACATTCCATGCAATGAGCTTCGAAAAGATCCATTCCTACAGCTAACTCACCAACAAACTGATACACTTGGCACGGAACAGTGACTTTGGCACAAAACAATGCAATCGACAAAACCTAGCAAACCAAACTAACAGCCGATGATTATGACTAACAAATTGGACTTAAAAATCTAAAATAGTAGTGTTTAACAAGTTCAGAAAGAAACTATAGCAAAGAAATCAGAATAGAAATGATCAAACATCCAATCCTCCCTTTTCCGATTGTTTCTTCTCAACTTGGTTGTCAATCAAGCCGTTGAATCACAATGTGGCTTCAATAATCCATTTGGAGGCTTCTGCTCGGTCGTTGTGTGGTTTGCTTGCTTCCAGCACCCAGAAATCCCGAAGAAACCCTCTCCGGCATTGAACAGAGTGCTGCACGAGCCAATTTCAGCTGGCAAAAACCAGATTCCGTTGCTTCTCCTCGCTCCGATGGTATTTCTGTTGACACAAGATTGCTCCGAGATCCTAGGAGAACCCCTCCACGAACCACGGCCTCGTATTTTGCAGAAACTCGCCGGAAACAGCAGCAACAGAGCTTTGCCGCGCCGGAGAAACCCTCGCCGCCGCTAGCTTTCTGGCTGCCGGATTTCACCCAATCGGCCGGCGTTAGACTCCTCAAGGATCAAGCTTCGCAATGGGTTAGGTTTGGCTGGATGGGACTGCGCCGTCTGTTACGTCGCCGAGCAGAGCATGTTCCGCGGGGAGACGATGAACAGTGTCGGCGAGACACTGTTCATCGGGTAAGGTTGAAGTTTAAATAGCGCTGATTAATTGATCAATCTGAGCCGTCCGTTTCTGATCCGATGGTCTGAGCTTGATCTAGGCTTTAGGGCAGTCTAGGGTTTCCAAAAAATTCAGGGATTTTGATCGGGCTCAATCTAAGTCATGTCCTCCATGTTGGCTCGATCAATTTTAGCAAATTGGCTCGATTTGACCGCGGTTGAGCTTGAGTTGGGTCCGGTTCGAGCCCTAAAATCAATTTAAACCCAATTAATGCAAAAATTGCCAATAAATCATGAAAATTATAATCCAGCCTCAAATCATGCAATATAGGACAAATACGATCAAATCGATTCATTTCATAATTTATTTTCATGTAAAAGCCCAAAAATAAATCGATTAAAATCATAAAAACCCTAACTCATCAAATTCCCCCACACTTACCCTTGAGCGTCCCGCTCAAGTCAACAAAATAAACTAGAGATTGTACCCCCTAGATCATCCTCAATCATGATTAGAAACAATTAAAAGAAAATTATCTAAGCTTGTAAAGTCTCAAAAACTTAAATCCATGGATTAACCCTTGTATTTGGTTAACCGCATAGTAAGTTTCACCCTTCTTGACTAATTGAGAAAAATGCATCACACTGAATCTCACGAGGTTGTTTTCAATAGATAAATCAGTGGCTCTCACCCTAATTCTAATTCATGATCAAAAAGGAGATGGAGCTCACTCAAGCACTTAGGTTTCATGCATTTCCATAGGCTTGCTTGTTTTCTACTCTCCACTACCATTCATGATTTGGAATCCACATATACTAGGCTTATTCAAGACGTAAAGGAATCATGAACTGAAATAGATGAAATAGGAATTTAGAAGTAAAATTTCAAGAGAAAAGAAATTTCAAGAAAAGAGAGTGAATGAAGTGGAAGACATGAGTATAGTAAAATGCCACCAATGAATCCTTGCCCTTTTTCTGATTTCTTTCTCTTGTATACCATTTCTTTAAGTGTGGTTAACAAATCATGAAGCAATTCTGATCAAAACTCTTGAGGTTCCATTTCTTGATACAAACTCCTCTTTTCTTCTTCTTCTTTTCTCCTCATCACCCAAATGTGCCATTTTCATATTTTCCTTCCAATCAAGCTCAATCCTTTCACATTTAGATTTCACAAGAGATAAGAAATAGCATCCAATCATCAGACATCAAAATTCAGTTCACACGAATCCGCAAATTCAATATATCATTGGCATGTTTAAATCTGAAAATTACTGAAATTGAATCTGAAATTTGGCTTGTTC
>NW_027430962.1:0-8997 GCF_044706935.1 Curcuma longa | reverse complement strand
TGGTGTCAAAATATAAGGCATCTTCTCCCTACAGCAATAGTAGCATGCCAAGGATATGATCAGAAAAGATCAAGGTGGAATTGCATTATAAAAGAGTAATTACCAGATAAGCGAAGGAACGTTTTGCTCCAGCCACATGTGGATAATCTTGTACCATAGGACCGGTTATGCAAAAAAAATACAAGTTAAAAGTAACTCATAAAATCATTAGAAGTAATAAAAAAAATGTTCATAAAACTAAATGTTAAACTTGAGTGAGAAAATAGGAAAACAAAGTTTAGATCATAGAAAACTGAGAAAAGAACAGGTTATTGTTGCATACTTATCATCATGAATAGGAACTCCCCATTCTTCATCATGGAAAGTGGCGTAACACGATTCTGTAGTAACGCAGAAAAAAGAGCCTCTACTTAGCTTTGTGTGACATAGAAATTAAATAAACTTTTACAAAATAACTGACAAATAGTATCAGCTGAGCAATAGATAGTAAAGATTATGACAGCAAGCAAGGATTAAAGCTTACATGAAAAACAACCTTAATAAATGAAAGAATAAATGTGGAGATAATACAGGACAAGAATTCACTAATTATTTTGGACACCATTGCGATCCCACAAATCGAACAGATTTTGTGAGAAAGTGAAATAAAGTGCAAAATGCCAATGGATTTAATAAAAATGGAAGTAATCAACTATTATAAATAACAGCTACTTAACACAAATACAATTTGGAACCAGAGAAAAAAAATTCTGCGGTTGGTCTTTTTCATAAAAGCATCCACTTACCTTTCATTTAAAAGGACTGTGATACTGAGTTGCAACAACAAAGCCCACCATAAGGCAAACAAAAAAAAAAGATAAACTGATACAAACGAACTGTCGAACCATAAGATTTTCCTCTGATTAGGTGTCTTTCCTTTTAATTTATTCTCTACTCTGGACAATCTACAAGCTGATATTTCTTAACATAATTTACTGATTGAACCAATATTTTTTAGTTGTGATCTACAAAGACATTCTTAACATACTATCAAAGCAAACACCTAAAGTGTGGTTCATACTATTAAAGCACACGCCTAAGGCGTGATTCTTTTCAATAAAAAGATTGGTGGTCCCAGATCAGTGACGATACCTTCACAAGGATGATATGGATTTTTCAACAAAGTAGGGTTTGATGGCAATGTAACCAATAAGTTTTTACCTCAAAAGATTAAAAAAAAAGCCAGATCCATCTTCACTAATTTAGTGTATGATGATAAAATCTTTGCTTCAAACAGAAACCATTCTGTTCTCACACTTTCAAAGTTCTTCACAAAAATTTCAGATTCAAGATAAAGAGTTAAGTTCCTTGTGAACCAATAAGCATCAAAATGATGTTGAGATAAGTAGATAAACCACATTTAAGTAAGAAGCACAACCCAATGTGTTCCCTATAGAACCCCTCATCAAATAATTCTTTGGATTTTAAACAATTCTAAATTAAACTTCTGCTACAAGGAAATTATAGTGATGGATCCTTAATCACAAAAGGAAACTCGATAAGCTACACTATCTGATGAGAGTGTTTAACTTAATATTAATAATTTTGAGACCCAAGTTGGACACCAAATTTTAGAAACATAGTTGCCAATAAAAATTGACAACACAATGTTTCTTCCATCTCCCAACTACAATGCAGGTAGCATTTTTTTAAAGAATGAATAATAGGATGAACTACATGGGAACCGATAATTCATTTGGAGAAAACCAAGTCAAACAAAGACGACCCATTGCTCCAGTGCCCTTTTGCCTTCTTACCGTATCTTAGCACACATTCTAATGCCTTCAGTTTCAAACATAAAGTGTTGTACAGTGTTGAAATACTTAGCCATGAAAAAACTCTATTATTCTACAAGGTGTTTCTTTGAAATTCCAGATAAAATTAACTGATTCTGACACCAAATTGGCTTGACAGAAATGCCGAGAAGTTTTCAATCCTCCTAAGAAAAAGGGAAAATATTCACAGTAATGAAAAAACTGATAATATAATTTTAATTCTAGGAGTGTTGCTACTCAGTATTAACTGAAAAGTGAAAAAATTTATCTCATGAAATAAGCAACAGAAAACCAAGGTGTTAGCATATTGAACATATCTAAGTAAGCAAAAATAGATCACCTGTAGTAGGCGTCACCCAAGCACACTTCCTCTTTCCCTGAAATAATTCTACTGGAGGAACATCCTTCTCCGCCTTAGACACAATCTTAATTGTTTTTTGATTACTCTGTCTCCTTTTGCCTGTCAAGCTTGTTCTGCCAATCCTTCCTGAGGAGGCTTGCCTACAAGACGAATCTGTGGAAGCATCAGAGGAGCAAGAACCACTCATCGACAGATTCGGTTGCAACAACAAATCATGCCTCCTAGACGCAGAGAGAGCGATTAAACTAGATCGAATGCGTGGGAGATCAGCAGCAGAACTTGCAGCTTTCTTCTTCTTCTCCGTACCTGGAACTTCTAAGCATTCTGTTTTATTCAAAGGCTTCGAAACTGGCTTCTGAGCAGCAGCCGGAGACTTGGCCTGGTTCCCGCCAGGCATTAGGACAGGTCTCGCCTCAGAATCAGCGGCATCGGAGGATAATAACTTCGGAGCTCCTGACATGTGTTATCCAATTTGTTTCTCAAATGAAACGCCTTGGATCCAACTTTGGCCAGACACAGTGATTCCCAGAGAAAAATCAAATCAAGGCTGCAATTTTCCACTCAAAATCTCAAGGTTGCTCGCCACCCATCGATCGAAGCCACCACTGAATCAAGGCCAAGGAAGCGCTTTAAAATTCCTTCTTTATTTAACAATCATCTTCATTAGCAAGGACTGCGACCCAAACTAGGGTTTTCGGGGCGGTTGCCTCCGACCTGAACACCAAAATTCACTGCGAAAATCGAAGACGCAGTATCAATCGACGCAACATTGTCGAAACAGACAAAACAGCACGCGCGCATCCACAGACGTCTCACGAGAAAACCAATATGGAACCCAGTATCTTTTAGATAGCCGACAAAATCCAGTGAATGCGCTCGAATCCTACTAGTTAAAGGGCATATGGAAGTTTAAAAACTCTGTTAGGCCGCACGAAGCTGCCGATCCGGCGATAGGGCGTCGAGAGAAGCCGGAGAAGAGACGCTGACAAGGAAGAAGACAAGGGCAGTGCAGACAGCGAGGCGTCGTCTAGGACGGCGGGCGCGATGGCGAGAGGAGCGACGGGGCGAGCAGGGGTCTGGGCCTCGCGATTTTGGGAACAGGGTGCGTCGCGAGCAGGATTTCTTCTTCCCAAAATCGCGACGATTGCCGGCAGCGTGCAAGCGATTTTGGGAATCTGAATCGGCGTGGAGAAGACGACGTGGAGCAGACGGCGGGGAGGAAGCTCGGATTGAGGCAGGGAGAACTCGAAAGCTCGAATTGGCCGCGCGATTTTGGCGTCGGGCGGGCTTTAGCTTCGTTTCCACCGTGGACAGTAGCGAACGAGAAATCCCAGCCACGTCAGATGTCGCGGACGAGAGCGGACGGGGAGGCGCGCAGCAGAGCAAAATTCTATATATATATATATATATAACCTAATTATTCAACTCAAAATTCTATCCAATTTCCTGCTCATCAATTCGACATCATATCGATGGACACTTAATTATATTAGAAAACTAAAGCTCTTGGCTAGTAAATATTCAGAGACCTCTCAAGACCGGCACTGGCCAAAGATCGATCGATCACATGAATTTTCCATATACATACATAAATACATACCTAATGACGACTGACTTACATGAGTCATCACTTATTATTCTTCCTCATCCTAATTATATATGACTCAGTAATTACGTGGTCAATACGTTAATAATTTATCATCTTCTTCCGTGGAAATATAATTAGAGTCATGGAAATTATTACGATCGATCGTTGCTTTATCTGCTGGTCATGATCAAACGACGGCGACAACATTATATTATATTGATGAGCAGACCATGCAAGTCAAGGACTCATAATGCAGGTAGCTATCTGAGGTGTGTATAGGTCACGGCAATGCAATGCACCACAATATATTTTTGATGGATTAATTGTTATTCTGCAGGCAATAACAATGGCGATGGCGATGGCGATGACAATGACAATGGCAAATGAAGACCGTGTCTGTCTGGTGGAGTGACTCCTACAATGGCAAATGAAGATCGTGTCTATCTGATGTAGTGACGTAGGAGTGACGTATGAAGATCAAATTTTAATGGATCATAATTTATTGATTTGGATATATATAATTAATGAAAATTCTTTTAAAGATTTTTATTTGATATCGGATAAAATCCATACTGTCCACTCTCGCACCCATTCAATACCATTTACCTTCTGTTTGAATGGGATGAGAGAAGGTTCATTAACGAAAGGGGAAGAGAAGGAAAGGAAGGAGAAGAGAAGTATTTATATTCTTTTTATTTGGGAGGAAAGAAAGGTTCATTAACGTAATATGTGCTATCTTATTTGAGAGGAAAGGAAATGGAATGAAGATTAAATATATAAAAGTATAAAAATATCTTTATTTTTTAAAATAAATCTATACATAAAAAATATATATATATAGTTCATGAGATCAACAAAAATTAATATTTATGATTTAAATAAATAAAAAAATTTAAAGAAATAATGAGTATACATATAATAAATATGTAAAATACAAAATCTGTATACTTTAGTACGATAAAGAATAAATTAATATTTTTACATATATTTTTTATAAAAATTTACTAATGTAAAATTTTAAAACTAATAAAAAATTTATTAATTATTCTCTTGAGTTTTATCATCCAAGAATCCAAAAATTTATTGATTATTAGCTTACCTCTATATTTTACTGTTTGTATTGTGGATTAGTTTAGTTGATGTTACTGTTTTCATTGTGGATTAGTTTAGTTGATACAGTATTGCCATATAGAGTGGTTTAAACCATTATAAAATCACGCTGTTGCATTGAATCCAAAAAACATATTCTTCTGTTAGTTGCTTGATATATAGATTCATCAATGAAATTAATAAATCTGTTAATTCTTGGTTGTAAGCGCGTGAATTTAATTAAATTACTCCATGACGGATAATTCGAAATCCTAATAAATGCCAATTCTATTCCAATCTTATTTTTAGCTAATTATTCCTAACTCAAGTTTATAAATTACATTGTAATCTTAATTTGTTCATTACATAACCCATATAGCCCCCCTCGACGTCACCATGTTGACAAAGCCCAAGTCTTTCGGTGGAACTTTAATTTCTCTTAGTGTAATGTTAGATCCTAAAAATTCATTGACGTAATTAACAGTGATGATATTTACAAACTTACAATAAAATATTATCTTTAAAATTTCACGGATCAAAAGTAAATATGAATTAATACATTATAAACTTGATATAATGTAGAATTTGAAGATTGAGCTGTGTCAGTAATTAGCTGAGAGTGGATGATCAAATTTTATATTATGTTGACTAGATTGATTCATCTTGATATATAACATATTTCTAACTCATTGTTGAATGAATATTTTCAACAATGAAGCATATGAATGAAGCATGTGAAGATGATACTTCACAATAAAATAGAGAATGAGGTTTAAAAAAATTATTTGACATTCTATATTAAGTGAAATTTAAATAAGGATATAGATGTAGATTAAATTTTCTATATCAAAATCCCACGGGCCGACATAATTTTATTATATATATAAAACTGCAAGAATCTGAGGGAATACTACAGAATCAAAATAAATATATATTCAATCAATACGATATATACTTAGTGAAATAGTAGCTCCAACATTAGACAAGCTAGACTTGTACGTACCAAAAGCCAACAAAGAAGAACATGAAGGCACAATGCAACTAGTGTTGAAACTGAGCGAAGGAGCATAGGCAAAATTAGACTGTAAGATTGAAGGAACTTCATTAGAGGGTATGAGTGATCGCGTAGGCGAATTAATATGATGATTTTCTCTTTTTTCTATTAAATATGTTTTAAACAAATTTAAATAATAATAATAATACTTATTAATTATATTCAATTTAATTATCAAAAGAATTTAATATTATAAATGGATATATGTAATTGATTAGTACTTAAAAGAGATATCTACATCAAATATAATAATACATTTGTAAGTGAGTTGAATTGAACAGATCAACTAAACTAAATGGATTAGTCATTTCATCACAAAACTCTTAAAGTTTTTTAGTATCATTAAGCATGAATTAAACAAAGTCAATTATTATCGCTTTCCTTTCCTTGAGATAATGAAGTATATTTGGGAAGCTATTTATTTCCCCTTCTATCAAGATTAAAATAAACTCTTTTAGATAAATTGAAAATTCTCCCAAAATGAGCCACAGAATAGCAAACAACTAATACTCTGAAGAATTCATATTCAACCAAACATTAGTTTTATGCTTTTATCATATGAAATATCAAAAAAATAATTTCTTTTTTTTCGAAGGACAAGAGGTAGAAATTTCGATATAGAAAAGATGATGGCTGCTTCATTTCAATTCAATACTCGCTCCCTTTCTATTTTTGTTTGAAAAATAAGATCATACAATAGCATCCTTTAGTTTAAGATATGACGCAATGTATCATTTGAAGAGTTTCAGATAGAACAATAAAGAACTTATGCGTTCCCAATTTGTGAAACTTGTTATCACCGCAAGGAGTATTGATTGTGTTGTGGAGCCACATACAATGCCCATCCAAAAGCCTTTCCCTCTCAAATGCAATGGAAAACCAAGTAAAATAGCCATAGGAATACCGACCAAATAGAATGCTCCAAGGTTCACATATATAAGCACCTAAATGCTGCCATCCACTCCTTCTAGCAACCCCTGATATGGTTTGGGTGCTTATTTATGATACGATATCTCGAGTAAAGTATAAACATATGGGATGATTATCCATAGTACTAGAAGAACAATTAGAGAACCTGAGAGAATCCCTTGTATGCTGTCTACTGTGAAACACACCATCGGGACCATCTCGTAGACATCGTTTACGACCTCTTCCTCATTGCTATATGCATAACCCAACACACGGCGCAGGGCTAAAAGAGTTGCAACCACAAGAGCAGCCTCTGAAACAGCGAATATCATGGATACAAGCACAGCTAGCTTAGCACCTTTAGGATTCGATGCTCCTAATTCATTCGAGACTCGAGTACTAGTTGAAAATGAACATGTTAAGGTGTATCTATGTGCAAGCAAATAAGCATTATGGTTTCAGAAATACCTTGCTGCACAACCAAACCCATATGGTATGCAATATAGTAGTGCAACACTGTTGAGGCTGTTCAAGAATGCCAAACTGAACAAGTTACCCGATCATGTATATATGCACAACAATCATTGTTTACTTGTGGGTTTTACTTACCAAATTGAGAGGACAGAAGTTTCGAGCTTTGGATAAGGCAAGAGACCAGAGAGCAAGATAAGCAGTTCGTAAGACCACCATTCAAGGCTGTGGTAAGGTTGAAACCACAAGTTAGAACTAATGAAAAGTAGTGGAATTGAAACATATCAATTACCATATCATCAATATAATGCTGATGGCACCGCTACTCGTAAGAACTCGTTAATGCCTTTAAATGCCTCCTTTGTGATTGGGGAGCGAGTTAATCTGCAGGAATCTGAGTACCTTATGTACAGAATCAGTGTAAGTACGTTCAACCAATACGATATGCTTAGTGAAACAGCAGCTCCAACTTCATACAAGCTTGACTTGTACACCAATAGCCAACAAAGAAGAACATGAAGGCACAGTGTTGAAACTGAGCTAAGGAGCATAGGAAAAATTAGGCTTTGAGATTGAAGGAACTTCATTAGGGGTTGAGTGATGGCGTAGGCGAAGAGGACAGGTATAATCCATGTAGCATATCGCTCGGCTTCTTGAGATATGGCAGGGTCTTGTCCTACTAATTGGAGAAGCTTGCCCATTGAGGCCCAAACAAGGGATATAGGGAGGCATACCATTAGAAGAGAAAATATGGCTCTGTAGGTATAGACACCTAATGAATGATACTGTTTTGCTCCATAGGCTTGTCCACAAAGAGTTTCCAGGCCACTCGCCATTCCATCCTGTTGGTCAATCGACAAATTGAAGCACTGAAGAAGTAGCAACCACAACAATCTAGTACTTGAAAGATCAACAAAACAAGTTTTCAAACAAGCAAAGTAGATCAAGTTTTGCTTCTATCTCTGGAGATGAAATCAAACGGGAGACAAAAAATTTCATCCATGTTCTGAAAGTCATAAGCATAGTAAGAGAAGGCCACTAACCATCAAGCTCTTTTTATGATTCACTCATCATCATCAAGTCATTTGTTTCACCTATTTATGATTAGATACATGAATTTTATTCCTCACTGATTCAATCAGTTGAATCATTTTCAACATCTGTTAAGAGTTTTCTTGGTTCTTCCTCTACCCTTCCATCTATCGAAACCTTCCACTATAATCATGCATGCTGGAATTTGATCGTGTAATCGTGTAGCCAACACAAACAAAACGAATATGCACCAACTACAACACTGTGTATCTCTATAGTGGCCATCGATAGGCATGGAATTACAATGGATACTGCCGACAAAGTTTGATTGAAGGTGTGTAGAAGGAAAAGCCAAATCGAATGCTTCTTCCTTCTAAAAACGTGTTCTCTTTACAGAGTGAGCGAGAACTTATTGACACCGCCGGTGAGACCAACCAAGAGATCACATCATCGAGGGGGTGAACTTACCCTACGCAACCAGAACCGGCCGTCGTTCTAGTCCTCCCTCGCCAAGGTCAGGTTTGTCTTCAAGGTGCTCCCTAGTGTCTGCAATTCGAGCATTATCTGGTTATATGTTGATTTTGGCGGATGTACACTTCCACGTTCGGTGAATTTTAGGGTTTCGTTCCTCTAGGTTTTCTGTTCGTTTAGCCCCTGATGAATAAATTCTGACTAAATC